>NC_048222.1:128702284-128950774 GCF_002007445.2 Ailuropoda melanoleuca
AAAAAAAAAAAAAAAAAAAACAAGCCACCCAAATGGTGTATTGGTTGTTGCTCACTCACCTCAGGGTAGGAAAAGCAAGGATATTAGATATTAATATGAAAACAAGGCAGCATGCCCCAGGGCTCTAGCCAAGAAGTGAGGCTATTGCTAAGTCAAGGGGTCCTCAAAGCTAAAACAAATGCTACCAGCAATGAGGAAATAAAACTTCAAGTAGATCAAAATTGCAAGTTCGTTTAGCACAAGTTGGGCAATTGATCAAAACCCAAAGTAAATGCAAAACATTCCTTACTGGCATGGAGCTATTCTCTCCCTCTATACTTCTTTTGTGTATGTGTATTTCCAATTTATTTTTAAAAATGTTTTAAAATAATTTTTATTTTGTTATATTAGTCACCATACAGTACATCCCCAGGTTTTGATGCAATGTTCCATGATTCATTATTTGCATATAACACCCAGCGCACCATGCAATATGTGCACTCTCCACTTCTTAATAACTCCTTTACCCTCTACCCTGGCCTCAGTTGCTTTAAGGAAAAAGCCAAGTGTGACGGGAAAACCTAGGGGAAGAAAGTGACTCAAACTTTTACAGCTGTTAGATACAGGTGCTCAAGTCACCATTCTACCTAGTCCCATAGGGGAAGTTGGTATTGGGTACAGGGTGGTCAAATGTACAAAAGGCTGCAGGACACTGAAGAGGTGCAGTGTTATATGGAAGGCGAAAAAACAAAGATCCCCAGAGTCTGGGGGCTCCGCAGATACTGGGAAGTGCACAGGAAAGAAGTTGGTACCAACACTGAAGACAGGGGTCAAAAAAGAAAAAAAGAGCCTCCTTGGATGCAGCCCTGACCCCTGGCTCCTTCCTGAGCTCCCAGCCAGGGAGATAACAATCTCATCGCAATCATTAAAGCTCCCATACAGGGGATAAAGTGACTAAAATCAACTGATAGTATAAGAACAAATTGTTATGAAAATACATAACTGGTACTGAGGTGTTATATGCTTATATTGTAAATGCTCATAAAATGCCAGAGGAGATTTCCCATTTACATTTTCCCATTGCTGCATATAGAGAAATGAGACAAACTTCCTGTCATCTACTACCGTGCCCTAACCCATCCTAACCTATTGGCGGGTTGGGATTTAGTGTGAGTGCCTCTATGCTCTGATATCCCAAATGTTCACTATGTAGATGATGTTCTGGTGGTAAAGTTAGAAGCTTGTCTCAATGGTTTTGACTGTGGCCATTATCAACCTCTACCAGTAGAAGTGACTGTTAAACCCAAACAAAATTCAAAACTCTGTTTGCCAAGTAGTTTCTCAGCATTGTTTGGACAGAGTCACAGCACTTAATCCCTCTGGGAGTCAAAAGAACAAATGTTTTCTCCTTATTAAGACTCTTATTCAGTATTGGAGGCAGTTCATAACGCCATTGACGGCAGCTGTTATACGTGAAAATATACAAACTACAAACACAGAAACCAGGACAATGTGTGACTTGGGGCTATGTGCTAGTATGTGGGAAAAACAGACCACAGTAGGTCTCTCCATTAGGGAAGGGGTTTTTTTTTTTTTTGGCCCATCTATTGCACCCTGTAATTTTGTCATGGACACCCAAGATCAGTAACTCAGTCAAAGCTCCCTTGTGTGGGTCATGATGTATGATACATTGGTCTTACAATACATTTAAGCTAATAAACAACCCCCACCCCCGGAATTTAAAACTGACTAAATTCAAGACCCTAGGGGACATGATTGAGGTCAATACTGCAGACTGGTTTCATCCTGCTGCTGTTGATAATAGTAGAGTAGAATCTGTTGATAATAGCAGCCTTAATTAACTGCTATATGAAACCAAATGAATAGGTATGGTATTGACTAAATAACCTGTTTATCAGATTAATCAGACTAGTAGAGTGGCATTCTTACATAAAAATTCAAATTTGGTTAAAAGCAGGCAGGTTAAGAAGTAGTTGGAAGAGGACATCCATTATCGGCTCTGAATGACACTGCATACTTTCCGGGTATGCCATGAATGCACAGACCTGACCTATCTTTACCCAGCCCATGTCTCAGGCTTGTGTTTACACTGAGCAACCTTGAGGCATAAGGTAACAATGCCCCTTGGACAAAAAAACAGGATTGTTTCTGGTCACTATAAAAGCAGTCAATGTCCTAAGCTCAGTGTTCTTTTCCATAACACAATCCACTGTGTGTGCAGGATTCCATCACTGGCCTTTTATGCTGCTCTTATGGGGCTCAGAGAAATGGGAATGGATACAAACCAACAGGAAGCTCTGGCTACCACTTTCATTGCGAATAATAAAAGTGCTTTGTCTCTGATCCAAGTGTCTCATGTATCCTGAGATACATACCATGAAATAGTCACAGGCATTATAACCTGTTAGCTTGTTAGTTGGGTGAAATCTCAGACCCTACAGTTATTGACAGACATCAATAATTTTCTTCTTGGTAATGGCTGGCATTTTAGGCACTATGACTTGGCTACTAGGAAATTTATTATTAGCATGATATATTACAAAATATTATTTCCCAAAGACTTAGCCAATAACACTACAAAAATAAAAAGCCCTCTGTTTCCTGTGAATTTAACTGTGTGTGTCCAAGTCCAGTAATAATTTCACTGTCTGTCTGAAGTACTAATAGTACTAAATCTAAAGCTCGGCGCCATGCCTCAATCTTTGGTATAACAACGTCGTAAACTCTTGGAATCTGTTCCAGTTTATTTGAAATGCCTGAATTAAAAATTCCACTATTTAGTTTACTATATTCATTCAAGATGTAAGATGAAGGAGAGCCAGAGTCTGTGGCATTTTGTAGATGCTGCTGAATGACTGTGCTGGCTTCAAATTCTGATGAGCAACTGGCCGTGTTATATATGAGAGCTGAAAGGTATTTGTGCCATCCATTTGCCAGGCATTTAAGCACAGTTGATCTGTACAGTGCCAGAGATGAGGCCAGCCAAGAGGAAGTATTATGAAGCCATCCTGAACAGACGTGGTTTCTTTTACTCAATGATTGCTCTGCAAGAGTTTGAAGATGGCTAAGACACAAAAATTCAACTGCACCACCTCCAAGGAAGACCTTTTGCTCTTTTAGAGCATAATAAAGACGATAGGCACAAGTCCAGAACCTATCTTCTTTGGATTGCATCTGTGCAGTGACTGGGCTAGTGAGCACTACTGTAACCAAATTAATTCCTTCTGTTTTTATCACGATTGTGATTATGTTGATCCTATCTATGACATCCGAGGGAATACTTCTCCAGAAGGCCACAGAGACCCCATTGCCTACACAGTTTTCATTCACTTGTGTGATGTAGGTCACCTGTACTGCTCCTGAAGCTTCTGCAAAAGCCTGCATCACACTGCTATGCACTGACCCAAGTACCAACCGCTTACTGTGTATGCACTTTTCAATTAAGTGTTCAGACACATTTCCTTGTACCAGGACGAGGTTCACATTGAACTTAATTAATACTTGTAATACATAATTTGTCCACAGTTCTTCTGAGCTGTCTTGTTGAACCTTCATGCTTTCTAATAGTGTGTTAATATTTGTAGCCTTATTAAATCCTGGGTGGCGATAATTCTCTGTGAGGTCACCCTCGATGAGAATAATCCGGTTAGGTTGATTCTGTAATTCCTTGATCATAGTAGTATTAGATATTGACACAACAGTGATAAATCCTGGACAGACACAAGAGAAAGTTTCAGGTACACCTGGTAAACGGCAAGTGAAGATTCTTGAAATGTCAAACCCAAACGGCATTGTCCAGTTGCCTTGCTGCATACCTGCATTCTGACACTGCAGCCGTACTGCTTCGTCTACTAATTTCATGCTGCTCTGATCTCCGTGACTCAAACCCATCTCCAACTCTACAAAATCATTACATCTGTAAGTACTGGGAGGAGCTGCACCATGTTGTTCTAGAAATCCATCTTGTTTGTTTATCCACTGATTATTATCTGTTCTATTAAAATGCCTACTGTGGATTAGTACTGACTTTCTATAACGGTTGCCTGCGAGCAGACTGTTTTTCAGAGTTTGAGGATTTTGTACCTTGTTTTTATCAGCTTCAACTTCAGCCTGAGGTCTAAAGAGTTTAGATGATTTAACAGGTATCCCAGAAAGATTGTAAATGGTTAGTGACGGAGAGGCAACATCTTTGAGATCACGCTCTTTCTGTAAACCAGTATCTGAAGGGATTTGTAGAAAAGGGCACAAACTGACACTAAATGTTTCAAGTCCGGGAAATGTCTCTGTGCTATCTATATGGTCAAATACATTGTGGACAGGTACTTGAAGGGAAGCTACCTCTTCAATGCAAGAGTTCAAGCCTTCCGACATTACAGACACTACTAATGAAATGGGGACACCTAAATGGAGACATTCTTCAGCAGCACTGCTCCACGCACCAATGAGAAATAAAAGAGTACTGGTTCCAGTTCTATATGTGTTATTTTGGGCCTGAACTGCTTCATTGAGAAGCTGTCCCACTGCGCTGGTTAAATCCAAACTTTCGAGAAGCCTTACTGTTGAACTGATCAACACACTTTCATGACACTCTGCATCTACAATAAATTTAGATGATTTTAATGGGCCTAGGAAAGTTCTTCCTGTTCCTGCAAATGATGAAAGTTGTTGAAGTCCCATGTGCCTTCTTTTATTTATGATCCTGCAAGCCATCACCATGAATCATCATCTGCAAATAAAATAAAAACTTGGAAATATATTCAGTGTAATTCATGGTTATAATTGTTTATAAAAGAAAAATCAGATATAGTCCCTGCCTTTGAGGAGCTTCTGGTATACAGAGTTTCCATTAAATATGGTCAGTGCAATGATAACAGTACTATAATGATTCACAATATCGCAATAAATTGCGATAAATGATATTGTGTATGGGCATGTGGAGAAGGAACACTTCATCCAATAGAGGGAGTGGATCATGCAGGCAATGATCCTGGTAGTGTTTCCAGAAGAAGGCAATGCCCGAAATGAGTCTTGAAGAATAATTTGAAAGAGTTAGCAAGTTGAAGCAGGTGGTAGTAAATGCACATATATGTGAAAAAACACAGTGTATTGGGGTAATGTAAGTGGTTTAGTTTTTTAGGAATGTAAGAAAGTAGTAGGAAATGGGAGATGAAGCTCTAGAAGAGAAAAGGGGTTGGATCATGAACAGCATTTTGTGCCATGTCAACCCTGATCCTATGATGGGAACCACGGAAGTGCTCTGAGTAAGGAAGATCAAGAAACAGCTTGATGTAGAGTTTGAAAGCATGTGCTCCAAATTTAGAAGTCTGGATTTGAACTTGGCTCTAATGCTTACTAGCTATATAAACTTCATCAAGTTATTTAACTACTCTGTCCACATCTGAAAAATAAGGACTGTAACACAATCTACTTTATAGGGTTATTATAAGGAGTAATGAGTACAGTGCTTAGAACAATGCCTGGCACCTAATCCCTTCTGAGTACTATTGCTACTATTGCTGCTGCTGCTAGTGTTTTGGATAGATCACCACTCCGATAGCACAGAAAATGAACGGCGTGGGTGCCTCACTGGAGGCAGAGAAGCCAGCTAAGAATCATCTATAGTTATCTAGATAAGGAATGTGGAAGAGGGATGTAGGTGAGAGGATGGATTTGGTTACTGATTAAAATGTAAAGGGGAAAAAAGTATTATTTAAAGGGAAGTTCAAAAGCAATTAGGCTTTTTCCACATAATATTTCAAAATCCACATCAAAAACTAGTAAGACTTAAAGAGAAAAACTTTAGTCCAATAAAAAGAACTTTTTAACAAAATACCCCTTAATTGAAAAGCTGTCTATAATAAAATGACCTATCTCATGAGGCATGAGCTCTCAGTTAAAGGACTATAACTAAAATTGTAGATAATATAAACTTCTCTTCCAACTCCAAGACTTTATAATTCTTTGAATGATATTTTTTATCACAATCTTTTAAATCCAAAATATCAAAAAGCTAGCAATTTAGAGTTTTGCTCTTCATCTGATGAGTTTGTTTCTATAATTCCTGGATTTATCCTTGAAGCTGACGAGCACCACTCTGAGATATCTTAAGAGCGGGAGGAAGCTATGACACGACTATTCCGCAAGAGTAGCTTCCTATAAGCTTTCAAGGACTAAGGAGAAAAGCTACTACAGCCTAGGAAAAGGTATAATGAATTTTTTGAATTCAGGTTCAAATGCTGTTTTGTGAAAATTTCAATTCTGTAAAATAAAAATAAACTCTTGATACACTCAGGCATATCCCTAGATGGCATCAAAATATACTCTAGGATTCCAATATTTTAATCCTGAGATCCATCATCTTACAATTATCTGATCTTACCATGCTTTTGCTGTCCCTCACCCTTCTCCCCCATATTATCAATTCTCTACCCAGTTAAAATTCCTATCTGTCAATTATTACAATCACTCCCTTGCACGTATATCCTCAAAATCCTTATCTCTCTTTAGGTTCAGCCTACTTACCTTGCATGGCCACTAATCTTGATGAAATCCAACTCTGTCTACTCCATGCTCACCTAACTGCAGCTGAAAATAAATAGAAAAACAAACACAAAACACAATCATGCTGGTATCACTTCAAACGTCAAGTGGTCCTTATTGTTGCTTGGCAATCTACTTCCCCAGTTCATTTATCTTTTTTTTTTTCCTTTTTATAAAAGGTTATTGATTTTTGGGTTCAATTTTTAAAAGTCTTGCCTACTCCTGAATACAAAGGTTATTCTTCTATACTTCTAAAAACGTTATGGTTTTAATCTTTTATGTCTATGGCTCAACCTATTTTGGATATTTCATATAAATAGAACCACACAATATGTGAACTTTTGTGTCTGGCTTCTTTCACTTAGCATAATGTTTTTGAGGTTTGTCCACATTGTATTATGTATTGGTACATCATTCCTTTTTATGGCTGAGTAATAGTCCATTGTATGTATGTAACACTTTGTTTATCTGTTGATGGAAATTTCAGTTGTTTCTACCTTTTGACCATTATGAATTGTGCTACTATGAACATTTGTGTACAAGTGTCTGAGTATGTTTTCAATTCTTTTGGGTATACACCTAGGAGTGGTCACATGGTCACTTTATGTTTAACTTTTGGAGGAACTGCCAAACTGTCGTCTATAGCAGCTAAATTATTTTACTTTCCCACCAACAATATATGAGGGTTTCAATTTCTCCACATCCTTGTTGTATTGATTTCCTAGGGCTGCTATACCAAATTACCAAAAACTGGGTGCTTAAAACAATACATTTTTATTCTCTCATGGTTCTGGAGTCCAGAAGTCTGAAATCAAGGTATCTGCAGGGCCATGATTTTTCTGAATGTTCTAGGGAAGGCTCTTCCAGCTCCTAGTTGGTTCCTGGAGGTCCATGGCTTTTGGTAGCAAAACTCAGTATCTGTTTTTCTTTCATATGGCTTTCTTAAAAGGACACCATTCCTTGTATTTAGGGTCAAACCTAATCTGGAATGACCTATCTTAACTAGCTACTTCTATAAAGACCCTATTTCCAAATAAAATCATTCTGAGATTCTGGGTGGACATGACTTTGGAGGGAACACTATTCAACCCAGCATGCTCACCAATACATATCTTCTGCTTTGTTTTTCGTTTTTTTTTTCTGTTTTTATAACAATACACATCCTAGTGGGTGTGCAGTGATATTTCATCACAGTTTTGATTTGCCTTTCTCTAACAACTAATGATGATAAGCATCTTTTCATGTACTGGTTGGATCTTCGGAGAAGTATCTATTCAAATCTTTTGCCTATTTTAAAAATGGGATTGTCTTGGGGCGCCTGGGTGGCACAGCGGTTAAGCGTCTGCCTTCGGCTCAGGGCGTGATCCCGGCGTTATGGGAGAGCCCCACATCAGGCTCCTCCGCTATGAGCCTGCTTCTTCCTCTNGATTGTCTTTTTGTTGCTGAATTGTAAGAATTCTTTACATATTCTGGAAACTAGAACCTTATCAAAATACAATTTATAAATATTTTCTCTTTCTGTAGGTTGTATTTTCTACTTTTTTGATAATCACTTTGATGCATAAAAGTTTCCCATTTTAACGAAGTTGAATTTGTCTATTTTTTCTTTTGTTGCTCATGCTCTTGGTGTCATATCTAAGAATCTATTGCCAAATCCAAAGTCTTAAAGATTTTACCCAGTGTTTTCTTCAAAGAATTTTATAGTTTTACATTTTATATTAAGTTCATTGATACATTTGATTTTTGTATATGGGATGAAGTAGGGGTCCAACTTCATTCTTTTGCATTTGGATGTTAAATTGTCCCAGCATAATTTGTTGAAAAACTATTCTTTTCCCAATTAATGGCTTTGCATCTTTGTCAAAAATCAACTGGCAATATTTTTAGGTTTATTTCTGGACTCTCAATTATATCTGATTGGTTTATATGTCCATCCTTAAGCCAGGACCACACGATCCCATGACACTAAGATCCTCACGACTTGAGTCGAAATCAAGTCACATGCTTAACCAACTGAGCCACCCAGGTGCCCAAAGACATTTTTTTGATTACTGTAGCTTTGTGATGGGTTTTGAAGTGAGAGAGTGTGACTCCTCCAACTTAGCTCTTTTTGTTTTAGCTTTTACATTTATACTTATAATTCATCTTAAACTGATTTTTGTAAATGGTGTGAGGTAGGGGTCATTTTGTTTCCTCCTGGATATCCAGCTGCTCCAGAATAATTTGTCGAAAAGACAAGCTTGAAAGGGCTGCTTTTTGCTTGTTTTTTCATTTCTAACAAGTTCTGAAAGCTTATTAAGTATGAGGCACTTTACATCCATTATGTAAATATATATCTCATAATATTATGAGGTATGTATACACTTAACCTATTAAAATGAAAAACAGACAAGTAACATACCAAATCTCACAGCTAGGAAATAATAGGTTAGGAACTAAAATCCAGATTTGTCTAATGCCAGAGTCCCATGCTATTAACTACTATACAATACTGTCTTCTGGCTGCCCCTCTACCCAATGGGATAGAGATTCACCTTTTCTCCTGTAGAGTCTTCCACTGCATTTTCCACTTCCAAAACGTCTTGCCTTCTTCCAAGCCTGTCCATACCCTTAAAATGGATATGCCCTTTTTCCCCCAAGCATCAGAGTCTCTGTTTGTGGTTTCCTCTTTATACTAAGTTTAAATCACAACATATTACTGTATGAATGGAAAACTCATAGAGAATTTAGGACAAAAGGAAAAAGTCATGGGCTATTTCAAACTTATTCAAACTTTCAAAGTCTGCATTTAATTTATGTCAAAACAGTTTTCCCAGAGAAGACATGAAATTATTTAAACAAAACTAATCTACAGGCAAAAAGTTACATAAAACTGATCTCAAAATATTCCAATTATTTCACTTATATGTGGAACCTAAAAACAAAACAAACAGAAAAGGCAGAAACAACCACACTGGTGGTTGCTAGAGGGTAGGAGTATAGGGGATGGGCAAAAAGGGGTGAAAGGGAGTGGGAGGTACAGGCTTCCAATTATGGAAGGAATAAGTCACAGGATGAAAGGCACAACATAAAGAATATAGTCAATGGTATTCTATTAGCATTGTATGGTGATAATTGGTAACTATACTTGTGATAAGCATAGCATAACATATAGAGTTGTCGAATCACTATGTTGTACACCTGAAACTAACATAATATTGTGTTAACTATATTCAATAAAAGGAATAAACAAATAAATATTCAGGAGAAATGCTATTTCAGCATTTGAAGACTCTATTCCAAGTTTCAGCAGCAATTAAAAAAAAAGTCTTAGCATTCCTAAGTTTAGAAAAGCTCCTAAATAATTACTTTGGAGAGATTAATTAACATAAAATAAAAACTCAAACAAAAATCCCTCATCTTCTAAAAAGTTGAATATAAATAGGCAAAGACAGTGAAGAGGATGGTGAAATAGATAATTTCAAAGATAAAAAAACATCTCTGGTAACTTTTCTTGCCATTGAATTGACACACTCTGATTTTTGTTCTGCCATACCTCAGCACCAACGTTTTCCACAAACAGCTATTTTATTATTGGGTTCCCTAACAATTTTACTTGCCTGCTTAATGTTTCTCTAACTTTCTAAGTGTGTAATAGAAGCACAGTCATACTACTTCACTGAGTTTTGACATCAAACGCATCCTTCTTTTCCTAGTATCATGTCTAGTCTTGTTTAAGGCATTTGGTTTAGAATACCAAGACATGGAATACTTTTCAGGAGCTGAGTTTTTAAAAATATTAATATATTCTGACAGGTATGATTAGCTTTTTTCATTATCAAAATCAACAGTTTGTGTATCTCCAGTCTATTCCCAATATAGCACTATAATCATATTCCATTATTTAAAAACCTTCAACGTGGAACGTAAAGGTCTTTACTCTTTTGTCTGACACAGGAGCCCCTTTAAAAAATCAGCTCGGAGTCTTTCACTCCTCTGCTCAAAATCTTGCAAAACCTTCCCATTTCACTACGAATGAAAATCAAGGCCTTAATAAAGCCCTAATAATCTACACTCCTCCCTCTTACCCCTCTGTTTCCTACTACGCTATCCTTTGAGCACTCTGCAAGTCATGCTCCCTAACTTAGAGTTTCTGTTCCAGTTATTCCCTCTTTCTGGAATGGTCATCCCTGAGAAATCTATTGTTTCACCACCTCTAAATATTTACTCAAATCTACCCTTTTCAATGAGGTCTACCCTTGGGCACCCTATTCAACACCACAAACTCCTCTTTCCCTCTACACTTGGATTCCCTTTAACTGCTCTACTTTCTTTTTTCCATAACACTTACCACCTTAATAAAGTAGTACACAGTTTACATATCTATTTATTATTTATTGATCATCTCCCTCTGTTGGAATGTAATTCCCAGGAGGACAATTTTAGTCACTGAGGAATCCTACATACCAAGAATATTGTCTGACACACTGCTGACACTCAATAAATATTTGATGAGCAAATGAATGAATGGTTTTCACAGTATTTGCTATCTTTAAGTACAAAACTGACAAGATTAAACAGATGCCGCTCTCAGTATTACTCCCTCAAAATTCAAGTTTCAATCACCTTTAGAGCTGACATGATTCCTACGTGGCACTGTCTTAGTGGAGACCCCTTTAATTGCTTCCAAAATGGTTCCTCCTTCACATGGTTGTCAGAATTATTTTTGCAAAGCACAAACCTAATCAAAGCACTCCATTGCCTAAAAATATCTATCTCAGAGAATGAAATCTTTACTCCTTAATTTGACATAGGTGTCCCATAATTGGACCTCAATGTAATTTATGACTCATTTTCCACCTTTCCTTATAAACCCTATGATCTTGCCACACTAGAACATACATTTATTTTCATTTTTATACATGCTATATTCAGATTTGAATATCCTCCCTTTCTTCACCTTGGCAAATGCTACGTATCTTTCATGACCCAAGACAAATGCCACATTTAAAAAAAATCTTATTTATTTATTTGAGAGAGATAGTGAGAGAGAGCATGAGTGGGGGGAAGAGCAGTGGGAGAGGGAGAAGCTGACTCCCTGCTAGCAGGAAGCCTGATGCAGGGCTCCACATTTTTGATACGACCTTCTCCAATGCCCCAGAAAGAAGTAGTGTCTCCTTCCTGTGCTCAAGCACTTTCTACACACATCTACTAAAGCACTTAGCATCCTGAATTTCAAACTCTGTATTTATGTCCATGCCTTTCTCCCCCACTAATCTGTGGGTTCCTTGCTTTTATTCATCTTTATACTCTACACTCAGTTCCTTTCAAACTCACCCAATAGTTGGCACAGTAAAGGACATGTGGAAAGCATTAAGTAAATTTAGTAGAATTAAGAGTGCCAATGGATTTAATATTTTCCTAGACTTATTATTATTATTATCACTACTACTACTAAGGTTTCACAATACAATTGGATTAGTAAGAGCTATTTTTCAACACTAAGTACTTCCTAGACCCAAGACCTAGAAATTGCAATCTGAGCCTATAATAAAAAAATCATTTTTGCTAGAAGTTAATTTCCCAAATATAAGAGCCTAAATCATAAAGTGATATAAAAGCAGATTAACGTATTACTGAGCCTTTTAATTGCCATAAGAACAAAATTGATCTAGGTTAGAATTCAGTTCTGTATATTTGGTCACTATTCATTTCTGGGTCTCAGAAATCCCCTCAATATTAGTAGTAAAGATGAAGTAAATGTCCTTGAAACTCATCAAGACCAACTTTCCCAGTGAGACTAATGGCCTGAAAAATCAAAATACAATTAACCCTTAAACACCAGGGGTTAGGGACCTGGACTACTGCACAACTGAAAATCCAAATATAAATCCTGACTCCCCCAAAACTTAACTACTAATAGCCTACTGTTGTTTGGAAGCCTTACAGATAACAAAAACAGTAAATTAATACATATTTTATATGGTACATGTATTATATACTGTATTCTTACAATAATACCTTAAAAAAATTTTTTTTCAGTATCTCTAGGCTATAAAGTTCAACACAGAGTTTTTTGAAATTGCGGCAAATCTCCAAAAAAATCCACGTATAAGTAGGCCTGCACAGTTCAAATCCTTGTTGTTTAAGCGTCTACTGTATTATAACTGAGTAAATGAACATTTTACTTAATTCACAAAATATCTTGAACTTGCATAATTTCTACCGGGACAATTTTATACAGAAAAATTACTTCTAATATTAGAATAAACTTACCTATTTTCCAGAATTCTAATGTGTTGTTTATCTGTGATTACAAAGCTTGGGTATCTGACCGGGATATAATGTGAACCCGAAAGGATGATGGTTTTGGAAAACGTACCATGCTTCTACATACTACAGTACGAACAGTGAGTTGGGAGACTGCTTCAAGAATGTACTTTGTACATTTTTCTTGTCCTGAGTTCAAGGAGATAAGTGGGATAAAGAAAAAAACAAACAAACAAACAGCAACAACACTGGGCAAAAGTTAACGTTCCTTTTAACTGGAGAATGCTGGAGAATCCAGAACCGTTTTTGGAAAATAAAGTACTTACTTTGCAGAAGGTACTGCAAGAAGCATAAAAAGAGTCCTGATGTGTAAGGAATTAGAGTTAGAAGTTTTAAAGAACTATCACCTCTTCATTTCTACCAGGAAGTCAGACGTCCACCTCATTCTCTCCCCCTTTAGCTGGTCTCCGACCAGATTCACGACTGGACAAATCAACAAGTCTGGCCCTCTGGACAAGAATTTGCTTTGATTTACAGGAGTTACGGGCTTCTAAATCTCGGCAGTAACTCAAGTCAACTGGATTATCAGGCTATGTCTGACTCATGACTGTGGATCTATACTGGATATGGCTGGAAAGCCGGCCAAATCTTGGGATTCAACCACAGGAATGGCTGAGGGTGAGAGTAAGGTAGGTGTCTGGTCGTCACTATGGTTGGAGACAAAGTCCTACCTGGCAAATAAATACTACAACATCGGTAAAAACTCTTCCTATGCAGAGAGGCTTGGTGCATCCCAACACCCATCCTGCCCCCATACCCACCTCCTTCCAGCCATTCGGCTACCGCGCCAGAATCCCCCCGAACCAGGTAAGAGGGAAATGCTAAAGGTCAAGCCCCAGACACTGCGGAGGCTGAGAAATACCTAGCGGCCCATGGAAAGGTCAGTCCCCTCCACTCCGTTAATCCCAGCCGGATGGTAAACCAAAACTGGACCAATTTACCCGGCCCGCCAGACTCTTCATTCTTATCTTTTCCCGGGGCACGAAGAGGTCAAAAAACCAAATAAAGACTCTCCGCGTCTGCACTAAAGCCTTAGCGGTCGGTGGAAGCATCTCGTTACTAACCTCGCTCTTTTCTCCATCTTCACGCGAGGGTTCGGATCCCAGCTTCCCACCTCAGACGACGTTCTGCCTGGCACTGGGACAACGAAGCACCGGGACGAAGACGCCCCCTTCTCCGCCCGCATCTTGCGTATGTGCAAAGCGGAGCCAGCGGGGCGACTGGGTGGGGCTGGTCGCTAAGATACCAGACGGAAAGTTCTGCTTAACTTCCGCTGGGAAAGGCAAAGCGTTACTCTATTGGTAGAGAGTAGAGAGAGGGGTCCGACTTCAAGGGCCCTCTTTTCTAATCACTGGGTAGAATAACTGTCAATCAGTACGCAAGCCTGGTGGGCGGGGCTGCTTGAGAGGGCACCAAGAGCGGCCTTAGCAACGGTTTCTGAATTGTGTAGGTTGCAGTTGGGCTGCGCGGCTAGCGGCTGAGACTGGGAGGTCCCGGCTGTGGGCACCGGTTTGGTGACATGGTGAGTGCCAGGCTGTAACCCCTTGCTGGGCCGGGCTAGGGCTGAAGTTTCAACCCGGAGCAAGGAAGGAATTTTGTTTGGTTCATGAAATGTATTATTCACCTCCCGATCCTCCAGTGTCATTTAGTAACGCCTCCTGTCGTGGCCAACTAGAAGCACGTTGCCCGTGGCTCTAGGGACGCAAGAACGGTTCACTCGTTCCTCGTCGTCCCCACCAACCGTTGATGCCAGCACTCTGCCATAGGTTCCGTGATGGAAACAGAAACCACTGTTTAGCCAGAGCGGAATTGAATACAGAGAATACGAGGCTTAGAAACTGTTGGAGGGTCTAGGCCTCTAAGGAAAGAGGTCCTGAACTCCGAAAACGTGGCCAGGTAGCTCCTCACTCCGTCACTGTTGGGAAGGTGAAGGTTCTGAAGGCTGGAACTGTCGAGTCAAAGAGCACACCTGTGTATCTGCAGTCTAGGGACCAAGAATCCGCCGCTGCCGCCCCGCGAAACCGGAGACGAGGCACACAAGAACGTGATGTCCAGCTGCCACGTCTGCCGCTACTCCTTCTTGATCCAAAACTGGAGATAAGATAGTGAAATAAGGCTGCAGAAAAACCCCAGGAGTAACCCTGTGACCTTGCATGGCAACGGAAAATGGCACACAGCAGGAAGATGTCCTTCACCTTACCTGGATACTGATAATTGGCCCAACATTTATTCTTACTCCCATCCCTGGAGTAGTTTGTTTTTCACCTGGAAAATGTAGTTTTTTCATTTCTCAGCTTCTGCAATGTAGAAAAGTACACTAAAAGGTGGGAAAGGGTATTATGTTCCAATCAACTATATCCCACAAAATAAACAAATTTTATTGTGAGACACATAGGCCTGGATGAAAGGTGTGCCTTAGACACTACTTTTTACATACACCAAGTGAGGCCAGTTGTATTCTGACATAACATCTGTTGGAGCGTGAATGTGCCTTTGCCTCTTCTCTCTCTCAAAAAGCACTAGTTTGAAGAAAAGACTTAAGTGGTAAAAAGAACCAGGCTTTCCACCAAGATAGTAATAACTAAAAACATAAATGTTAGCAAAGGAAAAAGGGAAATTGCTGATGGTCATTATGCAGTAGGGAATATGGTTCTTGAATATGCTTATTATTTTTATCATCGATTATTCTGGTTCTGGTAAGTTTTCCAGTTACATAGTTTTTCATGCCCATGTGTATTTATTACAGGCATCCAACTACTGCACAGGTTCAGACCAATGGAAGAAAAGAGCAGCAAAACTTGAACTGAATGAAACCCAAAAGCAAGAAATTAAAGAGGCCTTTGATTTATTTGATGTTGATGGGTCTGGAACCATAGATGTGAAAGAATTGAAGGTTTTGAAATGACTTCTAATTCTTTTTTCTTTTTTTTAAAGATTTTATTTATTTATTTGACAGAGAGAGAGATAGCCAGCGAGAGAGGGAACACAATCAGGGGGAGTGGGAGAGGAAGAAGCAGGCTCCTAGCAGAGGAGCCAGATGTGGGGCTCGATCCCATAATGCTGGGATCACACCCTGAGCCGAAGGCAGATGCTTAACAACTGCGCCACACAGGCGCCCCTGAAATTGCTTCTAATTCTAAAAGATTTTTAATACCATCATTTATTTGTGGCAATCTTTCAATCTTTAACAGCAGCCGTCTGAAAGCTTGATATAAAATCTCTTCGTTGTGGACACCTACACCCTCAGTATATATACCTGCCTCATACTAATAATAACAAAACTGTATCTTGTTAGGCATTTTATTCTTGTTTTATGAATGAGTACAACAAAACCCAGGATGTGACAGTGCCCATATACTATGGCATAACAGGATTGCAACCTAGGCCTCCTGACCTGACTTTCTAGGTTTATGCCTAGTCCATAATGAAAAAGAGAAAATCTAGTCATTAATAGGTAATTTAAAAGATAGGAAGGAGAATGTGGCATATTATAATTTATTTGCTTCCTATTTCAGATTGCAATGCAAGCCTTAGGATTTGAACCCAAGAAAGAAGAAATTAAAAAAATGATAGCTGAAATTGACAAAGAAGGAAATGGCACCATTACTTTTGAAGATTTTTTTGCCATAATGAGTGTAAAAATGGTATAGTAGTGATTTTATTTTTCAAAGAAATACAAGCAATAGCCTTCTACATTTTTGAACAATCAGAGGTTTCATAGAGGAAGAACTGGAATTAGGTCTTTAAAGATGGGTAGAATTTAGATAGATAGGAAGAGCAAGATTAAAGATATTTTCAGGGTAGTAATGAAGACTGTCCAGTGTGGAGAAGGTTGTTAGGAAATAATAAGGATATATGGCTGGATAGAGAGAATGGGGTCAGCATTTTGAAGGCTTGAATTCAGCAAACATCTCCTGAATGCCCATTTTGCCAGGCACTATTCTAGAAAGCACTGGATGAGATAACCTCCCTGTTCTCTTACAGCTTACATTTTTGATAATGAATATCAGTTACTGGTGTTAATAAGAGATACGTTCTCTTTATCATCCTTGCTTCTTCCACCTTAACAAACCCTGAATATAGATACCTTGAGAGCAAATGTGAGTGCATTGGAATAATTGTTAAAAGTTATAGCAGTGAAGTCAGAACTCAGCTACCTGGTACATTGCCTTTCTAGACCTCAAACACCTATAAGTCCAATTTGATAGAATAAATGAAAGATTAGTGACATTTAATTGCTTCTGTTTTTAAAGAGTGAAAAAAATGAAAAAGAAGAAATATTGAAGGCTTTCAAATTATTTGATGATGATGATACTGGAAGCATAACGCTAAACAATATCAAGAGGGTTGCTAAGGAACTGGGGGAAAACTTAACAGATGATGAACTTCAGGTAATTTTTTACTTTTATAATTATAATTTACATGTATAATTATAACATACAATTATAATTTATATATAATTTATAGTTATAATTTAATTTAGTTGGACTCAAATACATTCAGAATAAAATTTGTGTATTTGAATATTCATTTATATCATTATTCATTTTTAATGATTTCACATATATTTGCATTTTGCTTACAGGAAATGCTTGATGAAGCTGATCGTGACAGGGATGGAGAAATAAATGAGGAAGAATTTTTGAGAATGATGAAAAAGACCACCCTTTATTAATATTTTTTTATTCCTTCTGCAAAGTTGTTAACAACATTATATTTGCTATACAGTTTCATCATATCTGAATGTATTCATTTTTGATTTTTAGTTTATATGCACAAATTTCTCTTGATGTCTAATCCATGTGAGAAGTTACATATTTCTACCAATATGTTGTTAAATCTACAGCATCAAGAAACAAAGAAAATGTAATTTCTGTGAACCATGGATCCCAAATCAGTATTAATTCCAACTGCTACTTTTAGAGCTCCAGGGTCTAAAGACTTAGAATTTTTTTAAGTTTAATGAAACTGACCCCACATCCAAATGAATTGTTTGCAAACAAGCAATTAGTTTCCCTATTATTTTCCTTTTGTGCAACTCTTTAAAACTGATAAGTATTTGCTTTTTAATCAGTTATTCAGATATGTAAAGTATTAAATAAAATTGCCTAGCAACTACATTATTTGCTAGTTTTCCTCTTATAAAGAAATTCAAAGCAGCACTTGCACTACGTAGATTTTCCTGTAAGTTTGACCCTGCAAGTGAGTGTTTAAAACCTCTGTCTTGGAAGGTGCTAGAGATTTCACATATGTTATCTCAGTGTTACAACTTGGAAGCTGGTAGTATTAGCTCCATTTTACTACATATGAGAAAACTAAAGTTCAGAGAACTTAAAAATTGCTCAGTTATTCATAGGTAATAAGACATGGATTCTAAATCTTGTATCCTTATGCTTCACTATGCATCTTTCCTATGGATAAAAATCTCAGGGTAACTTAAGTGTATATTTTCTAACTCATTTACAATTACGACTCTTGTAATTTCACTTTTTTTTTTTTTTTTTTTATGAAAGAGCTGAACTGTTGGGAAAGGCAGTCTCAAGATACAGTCTTTTGATCCCCCACTGAGTCACACAGGACTCGGCCTTGGGCCTGGAGCACTTCCTTACCAAGAGAGAGAGTCTCTAGAACTTATGCTGGAATAGTCTGTGAATATCTTTCCATTTCAGACTCCATGTGTGCTTTTTTCTGCTTAAGCATATATATAATATGGTGCCCGTGTGTGTAATATGGCTCCTGGCCAACCCCACTCTGGAAGGGGATCTCCCCTTCGGAGAAGGTGGGGTCCTTCTGCTGCACAACAAGATGGCTGTTTACTGGCCAGTTGCTCTGTATTGGCTTCTGGGAGGGACCTGCTGGCCATGGGCAACCGACATTCACTACTGAAACTGATACTGCTCTGTCTCTTCTCTATATGAGTGAAGCATTGTTCTACCCAGTAGTTGACTGCATTGTGTTTTCCTTGGCAATTAAACTGATACCAAGATGCACTGGCAGAAGCTCTCAGATTTCTGCTCCTGATAATAGGCTACAGATGCCACTTGATAGATACAAACTCTCCTTAAACCTAAGTAATGGTCTTTGGAGCAAGAAAGGATTATAGAAAATGTAACTTTAATTGCCCCATCTAGTTCACTTCTAGCTCAACTGAAATGAAGACTCACAAGAGAGGTTTTTTTCAATTGAAACTAGAATGGCATATATGATTATGCTCATTCAGTGTTTCACAGTATCTTTAATTCCTAATTATGCAGCATTTCCTTCTAGGCTAAGATAGAACTATTAAACATGCTTCATATGTGAAAATTATGGCCTTTAAGTTGTTAAATGATTTATATTTTTAAGTGGGTAGTATACTTAAAAATACACATGAATAAGTTGAAAAAGTTCTAAATAGAAGTCTCCTTCTCATTCAATCCCCAGTTCTCCCCCAGACAGAATGTCCTTTATCATTACCTCAACATGGTACAGAAGTGCTAGCCAGTACATTGAGGCAAGAGACAGGAAAAAAAAAGACCAGAAAGGAAGAAATAAAATTCTTTTTATTTGCAGATGACATTAGATAGATAGATAATCCCAAAGAATTTAGAAATTGCTGGATGCAAAGTTGTTATGAAAATACAAATATAAGCACAATTCTATTTTTACAAACCAGGTATGAGTAATTAGAAAATTAAAGAGACTATTAATAGTATTAAAAATATAAAAATCTTATCGCTGAATCTAATGAAGAGATACAGGTCTTCAACATCAAAAACTCTAAGAGTACTGAGAGAAGACCTAAATAAATGGAGGAATACTATATTCATGGATTGGAAAACTCAATATTATACAGCTGTCAATTCTCCCTTTATTGATCTATAGCATATAGTGCAATAAAAATCCTAGCCTATGTGAAACTTGACAAGCCTATTCTAAAATTTATGTGGAAATCCAAGGGACCAATACAGACTCAAAGAACAAGGTGAGATGCTAGCTTGCCTGACTATCAAGATTTAGTATAGGATCATAGTAATTAGAATAGTGTGGTGATAGCTAGGATAGAATAATGGACCAATGGAATAGAATAGAAAGTCCTGAAACAGACTGTATGTATATGGCCATTGATTTAGGACACAGGTAACTGCAGAGTAGTGGGACATTTTCATTATAATAAATTGTTCCAAGTCAGTAGGATATCCAAAAAGAATAAAAGAAAATATGACCTCCAACCTGACACTATACATAAAAACTAATTCTAAATTATTGTTGATCAAGACATGAAAGGTAAGAATATATGATCATGACCTTGAGATCAGATTCCTAATTAGGAAACAAAAACCACTAACTTTAAAGGAAAACGCTGATAAATTATTCTATAAGAACTTTTCTTCATGAAAGGAGAGAATGAAGACATAAGCTACTAAGTGGAAAAAAATATTTTCAGTAAATCTACCTGACTAAATACTTGTATGTAGGACATATAACTTGTAAAAATCTATAAGAAAAGCCCAATTTTTAAAATCAAAAGACTTGAGTAGGCACTTCATAGAAAAGGATATGAAAATGGTCAAAAATGTGTGAAAAATTAATCAAAATAAGGAATGTAGTAGGCTGAATAATGGCCTCCAAAAAGATCCATGTTCTAATCCCTGGAACCTATGAATATTATATGACAAAAAAACCACACAAACAAAAAGCAAATTTTTGCATTATGATCAAATTAAGGACTATGAGTTAGATTTCCTGGATTATCTAGTGGGCCCTAAAGGTAATCACAAGTATCTTTATAAAAGAGAGGCAGAAGGCACTAATATAATCACAGAGGCAGAAAATATTGTTGCTAGAATGGCATGGATGTTCATGAACAGTCTTACGTGTTTCGCAGTATCTTTAATTCCTAATTATGTAGCATTTCCTTCTAGACTGAAGAAAAATAAAAATACGAAAGATATGATGAAGCAATGTGCCTATAAGCCAAGGAATGCTGGCAGCCGTCAGGAGCCAGAAGAATTAAAGAATAAGCTTCAGGAGGGAGTGTATCTTGGCTGGCACCTTGATCTGGGCCCAGTAAAACTGATTTTGAACTTCTGGACTCCAGATCTGTGAGAGAATAAATTTCTGTTGTTTTAAGACACCAAGTTTGTAATCATTTGTTACAGCAGTCACAAAAAATTAATACAAGGGCAATACAAGTTAATATCATCCTGAGATAGCACTATAAATCCAGCAGCATGGGTAAAACTAAAATAATAATTCAAAGTATTGCTAAGAATGTGAAACAATGGAAATTCTCAACTACTGCTGTACATTGCTTCAACTGTTTTGAAAACAGTTCGCATAATTCAATAAAGATGAACATATGCCTATGTCATGACCAGCATGTATTTCTATATACATATCCAACAGAAATACGTGCAAATGTATGCCATGAGCCATACAAAAAATATTCCATGGCAGCAATATACGTAATAGTCAAAAACTGAAAACACTCTAAATGTTCATCAACAGTAAAATGTATAAATTGTTACATATTTATATAATGGAATGCATCTAGCAATGAAAAAGATTCACCAACATACAGCCGCATGGATGAATTTCAAACATAGCATTGACTGAAAGAAACCAAAAACAAAAATATATGTTCTGCAGAGATGCCATTTCTATAAAGTTTAAAACCAGGCATATCTGAACTGTAGAGTTAGAAGTCATGATAGTGGGAAAAGGGAGGAAGTAGGAGGCTAAGGGGGCTTGCAGGGGATTTCTGAAGTGTTGGCAACTTCATGTATCCTGGCTTATACAGTAATTACCTATGTGTTTACATTGTCTTAACCCATTGAGCTGTTTTTTTTAGCTTGTGCATTTGTGAGTATTGTACTTCAATAATAAAGTTTTAAAGATCATTCATGTCCATATTGTTAGGCATCATGATTTTTGTCATTTACACTAGCGACATAGAGATAGTCCCAGGGTAAGGAAAATTGATCAGCCAACACAGTGACATATTAGAGAGGGCTGCCAAACATTCAATTGCAACAGGACCTAGTGGACCTTCATTTGTTCTCCACTCCTTATTAATCATCAGAGCCAATACTGGAAAGAAACAATGTCCTTAATGAACATGCAAACATTTTCAAACAAATACATTTCTGTTACATCTTAGTTATATCCATTTTTTGATGCTAATGTTGTATAATTATGCCCTATTTTTCCTTTGATCAATCTCGCTACAGGTTTACCAGTTTTGTTAGAATTTTTAAAGAATTGATTTTGTTTATTCTCTCTATTGTGCCTTTGTTTTCTATGTTATTAAATTTATTTTTATTTTACTTCCTCCTCTGTTTATTGGTTTTTTGCTTTTTACTTTTAAGGTTACTTCTTTCTGTTACTAATGTTCAGCATTTTTTTTTCCTAAGGGTAAAATTTTTCCTCAAATATCCCCTAAATATACATTTCAATATGCAGTAGGTTTACTGTGATTTCATCCTAAATTTTTAAAATTTTATTGATTTATTATAAGTTATTAATACAAGTGTGCTCTTTGCTTTCCAAATATACAGGGAATTCTTTAATTTTTAAATGCTGCTTTTTGATAATGATTTACAGCTGAATTGCATTATTGTCAGTAAGTGTCATCTGTATAATAACAATTATTTGAAAATTGTTGAAACTTACTCTTGTGCTTTTAAAACATGTTCACAAATTCTTTGATGTTCCTACCATCAACAGGAAGAGTCCTACTTTTCCTCCCTTTGAATATGAGTTGTCCGTAGTGACTTCTAAATCAATAGAATGTAGTGGAAGTGACACTGCAGGACTTGTGACAATAGGTTATAGGAAAGGTGATATCGCTTCTGCCTGGCTCTCTTTCTGAGCACCCAACCTGGGAATCCAGCCACCATGCTATGGTAGATAGTCCGTGGAACAACCACATGGAGGTATTCTGGGCATAGCTGAGGATTCCAGCCACTGGCTAGCACCAACTGCCAGACAGATAAGTTAGTAAGTCTTTAGATGGTTCCAGCATACAGCCTTTGAGCCACCATAGCTGATTCCGAGTAGAGACAAGATGTCCCCACTGACCCTTGCCTAAAATGTAGATTTGTAAGCAAAATAAATGCTGTTATTGTTTTAAACCAGTACATTTTGGGATCGTTTGTTGAGCAACAATAGAATACAACATGCATCCTAGACATTATAGTTTACCTTTAATTAGTACTTACAATTTCGCCAACGGAATTTTACAACTTGATTCCATTTACTTCTCTGACCTATTGTGCTATTGTCATGTGTTTTACTTCTCTTTATAATCAGATTATTATCATTTGTCTTTTATAAACCAGTCTATTTCATTTAGATTACTTACATACCCTTTCTGGTGCTCTTCATTCCTTTATGCAAGCCTTTGGTTCCATCTGGGATCATTTTCTTCAGGCTAAATAAGTCTTTAGCATTTGTTGTGGTGAAGATCTACTGGTGATAAATTCTCTCAGCTTTTGTTTGTCTGAAAAGGCCTTAATTTTTGCCTTCTTTTCTTTTTTTGAGTAATATTTTACTATGTCTAGAATTCTAGATGAAATGGCAAGAGGGTCTTTATTTAAAAATTTTTAGCCTTTTTAATGTCATTCCATTATGTGTTGATTTCCATAATCCTGTAGCTTCATTGTTGATTCTTTGAAGACAAGGTGTGGGTTTTTTTCCCCTCTAAGTGCTTTTACGATTTTTCTGTTTGTCCTTATTAGCAAGCATAAGATGTACCCAGGTGTGGTTTTCCTTATACTTGTATTCTACATGAGATTCATAGTGTCTTGATTCTGTGGTTTGATGGCTTTTAATCAGCTTTGAAACAACTTAAGCCAGTATTTTTTCAAATACTGTTTCTGAGCCATCATCTCCTCTTTCTAGAACTCCAATTAAATAAATGCATGCTAGACTTAATCACTATTCTTCGTATGTCTCTCACACTCTTTTTGGTGTTTTCTATCCCCTTTTCTCTTTGTGCTTCAAACTAAATATAGTTGTTTTCCAGTTTACTGGAAGTTCTCTAAAAGATTCCAGGTCTCTGTTGAAATTCTCCACATTCTCTTCAGTTTTACTGAACACATGAGTTATCTTTATTTTGAAGTCCCTGTCTGATTACGTCCATAGCTTAACTCTAGGTCGATTTTTGCTGTTCTTTTAAATTGTGGCTTTTAATTATTTGGTTCTTTTTTTTCTTAGCTAGATATTGTGGATGAAAAATTGGAGAGACTTTAAATGCTATCATCTTCTTTCACAGAAGGTTGAGTTTTCTTCCAGCAGGTATATAAAATATAGGAGGATACTTTTGGTTCTTTTGAGAAATGGTTTTCATCATTATTAAGGATCTTGTTTCATGTTTGCCCTTACTCCCAGATGTAATACTTCTGCATTGACTAAAAGCCCAGGGTGCTGACTGACACCACCCTGTCCCCTTCACCTTGCCTGGGCTTGAACTCAAATTTTAATCTTTGC
Source organism: Ailuropoda melanoleuca (assembly GCF_002007445.2). Taxonomy (NCBI): domain Eukaryota; kingdom Metazoa; phylum Chordata; class Mammalia; order Carnivora; family Ursidae; genus Ailuropoda; species Ailuropoda melanoleuca. The sequence continues at coordinate 128,726,606 of NC_048222.1, forward strand.
AGCATCACAGCGCTATTTAATTAAACTTTTGCTTAGTTCTTTATTCTCGCAGATGCTGTTTCTGTTGCATTTTTGAGTCTCACCCTGGGCATCTGTAACTAAGGAGTTAGCCAGTGATGGGAGGAGATGTGTATTTGGACAGTTTTTCAGTTAACTTTACCTTGAATCTCCACTCTGTGTAATTTTTCTTCCCAAGTGCCAGATACTTTGGCATCCTCAAATTCCAACCTGTTTCTCCTTCAGCTCAATAAGGTTCCTGCCTTTCTGCTTGGGGCCTAGTTCTTTTATTTGTTTGTTTTTTTAGTTGTTTATTTATTAAGTTTTTATTTAAATTCCATTTAGTTAACATACAGTGTAATATTAGTTTCAGGTGTACAGTATAGTGATTCAACACTTACATACAATGCCCAGTGCTCATTACAAGTGTGCTCCTTAATCCCCATCACCTATTTCACCCATCCCTCCACCCCACACCCCTCTGGTAACCATCATTTATTCTCTATAGTTAAGAGTCTGTTTCTTGGTTTGTTTCTCTCTTTTTCCCTTTATTCATTTGTTTTGTTTCTTAAATTCCACATATGAGTTAAATCATATGGTGTTTGTCTTTCTCTGACTAGCTTATTTCACTTAGGAAGTACTCTCTAGCTCCATCCACATTGTTGCAAATGGCAGGATTTCATTCTTTTTTATGGCTGAGCAATATTCCGTTATTCACTTCTTTATCCATTCATCAGTTGATAAATACTTGGGCTCTTCCCATAATTTGGCTATTGTTGATAATGCTGCTATAAACATCGGGCTGCATGTACCCCTTTGAATTAGTATTTTTGAATCCTTTGGGTAAATACCTTAGTGCTACAATTACTAGATCATAGGGTAGTTCTATTTTTAGCTTTTTGAGGAATCTTCATACTGTTTTCCAGAGAGGCTTTACTAGTTTGCATTTCCACTAACAGTGTAAGAGGATTGCCCTTTTTCTGCATCCTTGCCAACACCTCTTGTTTCTTGTGTTGTTAATTTTAGCCATTCTGACTGGTGTGAGATGATAGCTAAAGAATTTATAAAACTCAACACCCAAAAAACAATCCAGTTAAAAAACATGGGCAGAAGTAGACATTTTTCCAAAGAAGACATGTAGGTTGGCCTACAGACACATGAAGAGATGCTCAACATTACTCATCATCAGGGATCTTTCCCCAACTTTTTTTGCATTGGAAAATGCCCTCAGGGAAAAAGTCATGATGAGTATAGCGCTCCTCTCCAGTGCTTCTTTTCTCTCAAGGATTGCAAATTTTCCTTTCCAATCTTGCCTGAACTGGGTACTTTCCTGCTCCGTCACCAGTTTTTTCATATAGTAGCTTTTACAGTTCTCTTCAGCAGGAAGATGAGCTCATCATATCCTGAACTAAAAATATCAATATTCTTTTCAGGAAAATAAATCTGATGGATCCCCCTGGCCTGGCATTGGGAGAGACTGCTGGCTGAAAGGCCAGTTAAGAGGCTACTGCAATCATTTAAACAAGGGATGGTAAGGACCTAACAGACAGCTGCATTTGGTTTGGAAAAAAAAAGAGGTGTGATTCAAATCTTTCATTCATGCTCTCTAATTTCCATTCACAGAACTCTGATGAAAGAGTAATATTAAGTAACAGTTACTGAGTTGGGTACTGTTCTACCTCCTGTACATGGACTTTCTTAAATCCTATCCCAAGGGATCCTACTATTATCATTTTGATTTTACAGACAAGAAAACTAAGATACAGATGGTTTAAGTGACTCGCTCAATATCACATGGACAATAAATGGCTCATTTGGACTTTGAGTCAGGCCTGCTGGCTCTACCCTCTGTGTTCTTAAGCGCTGTGCTCTCATCATTCCTTGCAACAGGTGCTATCTTTTAAGTGGGAAAGGTTGATAGCCCATATTCCAAAGGGAGAAAAGCAGACAAATGGATTCAGTGGTTCCTGAACACTTTTTGTTATTGTTTAGAAAAGTGAGTGGAGTAAGACTTAAGGAAAGTGATAAATCCAGAGAAGTGAAACCAATGAAAAAGAATGAAAGAATAGATTTAAATCTTTGTAAGTTCAATAGTAGAGAGTCATGAGGTGGCCAAGAGTAGTAAGTCAAGGCAAGTGGATAACTTGGAAGATCAGAGGCTGATTATAGTGATAAAAGTTATTACTTGATATTTTATATACGGACATTTCCTCCCAAAATCATTTTCCCTTGCTTTCTTGGTGATGGCTCATTTTAACCACAAAATTTTAAGTACCAGTTTAAATATTTATTGGATGAAGCAAGAGGGAAGTACAATTCTAACTCTAAAAGCTCATGTTACTTCATCTTAATCCACTGGAATCAGGGGGTTGGTCATACATGATGGAGGATGGAGGTCACCCCACTAGAGGGCGTTGAGGTCTTGTCTCAGTTTGGTGAATGAAGGTGTGGTTTGATTTATGCTTATTTTGATTGATGTAAATTAGAGGATTTAAGGAAAGATCAAAGTTAAAGATGTAATTCATCTAGTACAATTTGGGGAAAGATTTACATAAATTGTATTATTCTTCATCTCACTTTCATAATTAATTATGTTAATTAAAAGTCAAGAATTGCACTTAAAACCAAACACTACTCAAAATGTAAGCCATGGAATTATGGGGGAAATATATTATTTGAAGATTTTTTTAAAATATTTTTTCCCTCCAATGTAATTTTGAAGATGTTTGACATTTTCCTCTATGAAGTAGGAATAAAATTGTTTCATATAAAAATGACTAGAAAGAAGAGACTTACTAAACTGATGACAGTGGTTACTTCTGGGGGAGGAGAAGGTAAAGGTATTTGCTTTTTATTCACCATAACTTCATATGGTTTAAATTTTTATGAATATAAATTTTATAATTTAAATAAAAAGTAAAAAATTCAATTGCATTTAAAAACTGGATTGACACCAATTTAAAATTAATTAGAAATGTAAGTCCAAGTTTATATAATCTGCCTAAATATGAATAAATACAGTGATACAGTGTAAGTGATACAAATAAGCATTCTACAATAAGAATCAAAAAGGAAGGTGTTACACTGTATATTTTAGCATCTCTTGTGTTGTATACTGGTTAGTCACCTATAGGCTCTGAGGTCTTAAAAAATGAAACTTATTTAATTTGTTCGAATCCTAAATATACCAGTTTACTTGAGAATTGAACCCTTTTTTTCTTCACACTTAACATGGTTCTATAGAATTCAGTTTGGGAAAAACCAGCATGTACAAAAGAACTAACTACGTATAAACAAAGAAACACCCATAGTCAAAATAAATTATGTTCTCAAATAAGGTCCTTTAAATTAATTTTAAGGGAATGAAAAAATATGTAAGTACACTGTATTACATTATTTCTATCTTTTTATTAGAAATATGTAAGTACCTTTTACTTCTTTTGGAAATACTGTGGATAACTCACCTATCAAACCATATAAAAATAATGAAGTAAAAACCCATAAAGTAGCATGTGAGTAGCAACCCCATGCTATCACTTACAAAACACCTCTGAACTGCCGTGCCCTTGGTGGGGGTTAAGGGATTGGACACAAGAAGTGTCATGGTTCTCATGTTTTTGCTGCTAATCCAATCAAAAAGGCACTCTTTCTGCCCTAAGGACTAGAGTTGAAATATTCCTTCCATCAACACAGTAGGGGAATATCACTGAGGCATTTGGCCAGAGAGCAAAGGGCACACAACTTTTTGCAAGCATGTTGAAAGGAGAGAACATTTTAGGAATACTACTTATCAAGATAAAATTTAAAATTAATTTTGAGCAGTCAGATAAGCAAATAGAAATAAGGCCTCTGATGATGGAAACAACAGATGAGAAGACTTTGGGACATGCTAAAGAATCAGCAGAGTGTAGATAATGAGGAAAAAACCAGCTATCTAATTTGAGCAAGTGTAGAGATCATTTTCTTACCTATGGTTGGCTGAGCATGTAGTGTGTGTGTGTATGTGTGTGTGTGGGTGTGTGTGCATGCGCATGCATGTGCACCAGCCATTGTGTGTAAATAATGTCACCTCTCCCCAGCTGTGTATTTTTAGTACATTTTAGTATGAAATCATGCATAAGCTGTTAGTAATTATTTCTCAAAATAAGTTCAGTCCTCCTTCAAGTGCTATTTATTATTTATTTACTATAAAATGTAGGTTAAAGAATCCTATCGGTTATCTAACATCAATTGACACGATCTAATTTACAAAGCCAAAACTTCTTGCCCCAACTACATAAAACATGGTAAAGATTAAATAATGACTATTTTTGTCTGAATATGTTAGGTGTTGGTGGAAAAAAACACTCATTCTTAATGTCCCTGAATATTTCCTACCTATTGTTTCAATATTATATCATGGAATCCTTCATGTCATTCGTTTTTCAAAAACGCAATTACTCGGATTAATTTGGAAATTCAGTATAAATGGCTTCTAGTTCTCATGCTGTTAATCTATGTTGAACAGTATTAAAAATCTGTCTTACAAAGAATATAAATTTCCTAACTAAAATCTTCTAAACAAAATTATAATCAGTAAAACTCACATTTTTAAAGCTTCTGCCAACTTCTCAATTGTTTCAGAAAATCTGTAGATCAGTAGCAGTCTTGTTTCCTCATCTCTTTTTATTCAAAAGTGGAAAATTTGAACTCTCCTAAGTTGTGTTGATGCCTGTGAGTAAGCAAAATAGGTAACACATCAACCATGGAGTATGACTAGGGGTACAGAAAAGGTCCAGTGAGTTCAAATGTGCTATTCCACAGTTGGGTGTGACTAGGATTACTTCTGGTTTAGATGATAAAGTTGGAGTCATTGTCTCTGTAGCAGAAAATTAACAGACATATGGAGTGTGCTATGGACAGACAACTCATTTCTAGTCCTCAGGTCACTATTTTACTAGATTGGACACTTTGGCCAAGTCACCTAACTTCTCTGGGTTTCCTATTGCAGCATATATAAAAGGTGGGTAAGAACTATCTGTCTAAAAAGTACTATCATACTGCTGAAAACTCAGATGACAAGGGAAAACTTATTTATCAAATATATGAAACCCACAGAAAATAATATAACAGGCACCATGCATTTACCAGCTAGATTTAAAAGATGCAATTTCCTGAAATTTGCACAAATCTCATTCTTAAGAAGAAATAAAACATTACACATATAGCAAAAGTCACTCCCTTGCCTTCACTCTTATTTTTCCCTTTCTTCCAGAAGTAGTTGGTATGTATAACTTCCAGACAAATGCTTTTACTTTTACTATACAAGTATGTATGCCTAAAATTATAAACTATTGTATTGTCTCAGGTATTTCAAAATTTACATGATAGCATATGTAAGTATCCTTTACGGCTTGATTTTTGGCTTGACATTATACTTTTGGGATTCATTTACATTGATACTTGCTATTATTATTCATTCATTTCAACTTCTCTGTACAATTCTGTTACCTGAACAAACAGTGTATATATTTATTTTTTTACAAGAAGTTAGATTGTTTCCATATTTGTACTTTTAGGAAAAACACTATAATGAACATCTTTACGTTTTCTAGTATAGCCACTGTCTTAGCTTGGGCTACCATAACCAAATGCCATACCCTGGGTGGTTTAAACAACAGAAATTTATTTTTTCACAGTCCTAGAGGCTGGAAGTCCAAGATTGGGGTACCAGCATGGTTGGGCTCTGGTGAGAGCTCTCCCCTGGCTTGCAGACAGTCACCTTCTAGCTATGTCATCACATGGCAGGAGGAGGGGTAATGAGAGGCAGGGGGAGAGAGAGATATACCTCTTCTTATGCTATCAGTTAAGGCCCCACCCATATGATCTCATTTAACCCTAATTACCTACTAAAGACCCAATCACCAGATATAGTCATATTGGGGGTCAAGGCTTCACCATATGAATTTTGGGAGGACACAATGCAGTCCAAAGCATCCATTTGTGGTAAAATTGCTAGTTTATATGGAATCCACATCTTCAACTTTTCTAGATATTTCCAAATTGCTCTCCAAAATGGTTGCAATAATTTAGACACCCACCAGCAAGCATATAGATGATGGGGGTATTTTTAAAAGAACTTATAAATTCCGAATCTAAGATAGAGGGTACAATCTTTTTAAGTTGCAACTTCTTTTTCCTATTCCACCATTATCTGGAAAGTCTTCTTCCAAGTAGCTGTCTAAACATTGGTTTCTGCCAACCAGTTCTTTCATTTGCAGCCACGATACCGCATGAAGTGGTGTGTTCTCTTTTCTAATCCCAAAACTAATGAAAAACACTGACCTGAATCAATAGAGTTTCATTTAGGTATCAATGTTGTGGAGTAGAACTACTCAGTGGATTCAAAGTGAAAGCTAGTGTTCTTTTCCGGAGAAGCCAGGTCTCCTTTGCTGGGAACAAAAGATAACAAAGTTTCAAGCCCACTGCAGTAGAGCCCCTTCAGATCCAATCATCTCTGGTTCCAGTTGTGAAAAGCCAGTGTTCTTTATCATCCACGGTGATTTTTCTTTTTTCCAATAGCGTATTTAATGTTCCTTAAAATGGTTTAAATGGCATTTGATTCTCTCCCTCTCATTCACTCTGGCTTCCCCCAATTTTAACATTTTGCTTTCTTATTTCTTCAGCACTCAGGAACCCTATTTTCCTTTTGTTAATGTAATACTTCCTCATGCAAAGCTAGGGGCGTTCTATTTGCCCCCTGAGGTACTAGTCTGTGAATTGAGAAGAGTCTGTTTAGAGAAAGAGATGGTTTCAATCATGTAGACGGTCTATGAATCAAAGGGATTTTTCAGAGTGAGTTAAACAATCTATTTTCCTTCCTGTATGTGTCACCATTTTTCTGGAAACTCTTACTTATCAGGTAAAACTCTACTTAGGGAGGTTCTCTGACAGCTTAATCATGGTTACATTGGATCCCACAGCGAAGCCAGAAAGCTGAAAGTGTTTGCAGCTCTCATTTCCGTGGCAACTGTCTGAAGGGCCAAATATAGGAGCATTATTTCTCTGTAGGACCCAGCAGAAGGAGTAACTGGGTGGAGAGGAAAACCCCTTTTAGTCAGAAATTTTTCTTTAGGAGGTCAAGACCTTTGAAAAATTAATGGAAAAGTACCACAATACCTTTACATGTATTTTTTTTTTTAATGTTTCATTGTTCTTAGCTAGGGAACTTGATATTTGCATGTCATAATGAATCCATTTCCCCTTCACTGTCCCTTGTTCCCTCTTTCCATGTCTGTCAGTTTGTCCATTCCTTATTCTTATCACTATAACATGATGCCTGTCTAACCTAGCAGAATCTACAAAAAACATTAAAAAATTAATACATGCTATCATTTCATAAATAATCCTATACATACATGTAGCCCTCTGAGTGATGAAACAATAAATACCTGTCTAATTAGTGCTATGCACATTCCCTGAATTATCTGGGGAAAAAAGTTCTCTGAGCAAGAATCAACGTGGGGTAGTTGAATAGCTTTACATTCCTCTTTCCTCAGATCTTTATTATTTAATCTCAAAGACCCTGAATTTTTAGAATATTTCTCTCAGACTCAAATTAGGCCATTTTTGGATAACCTGCGTTTGTCTTTGGCATGAAATATCAAGAAATCACTGTAATGCGGCTCTTTATGAAGGGAGGGAGGAATGTCTCTATGCCACACTACTGAGCAATATACATAATACACATGAAAAGACTTAGGTTAAGGTGTTTGCATCTTCAAAGGAAAACCTGAACATTTCTATATGTCAGGCCGTTTGGCTCTTCATGGCCACAACCTTAATTTCTACTCCTTAGGAGCTGTTCTATATAAAAAGGATCTTATAGCTTGAATATATACATACATAACTAGGGCAAATGAGCATCATTTTTAGAGCTAGAAATTCAATTGGGTCATTAGTATGATCATTATTGGGACACCTCTTTTGTAGTCACTGATTAACCTATTAAAATTAATGTCATTCTTCATTCCTTTATCAGGGTCAAAGTGGGACAGAGAATTAAGGCAGTTATCCAGCTAGAGTAAAACCCTTTTAATTATTGCAACACAGCTGTGTCTTCAATCTATGTTTTTAGCTCCCATTTATTATTTCTTAGTGGTCATTTACCAAATTTTTTATTTCATTTCTCCTACAATAGTTGTTTTTTTTTTTTTTTCAGAAACACTCAGTAAATTCTGCCATTATTTGTTATGAAACAAGTCCTAAGAAGAAAGAGCTACATAAATGGACCAAAAGCATAAAATCTGTCAATAGGTAAAATTTCTCCCTAAGTTGTCCTCAATTAAGCTGTTAACATGAAGAACCACATTCTTAAGTCCTTAAACACTAAAAAAGGAATTGTATGTTTATAATTCCTATGTTATACACATTCCTATGTATATAATCCTTATTTTACATTTGTGATTGGTGTGTGTATATGTGTATATAAGTATACACATATACACACACTCATGAAACAAATGATTCATATCTACAGTTTCTTGATTTTGTTTTGCTTCCTTGGATGCATGCTTTTTGCCTTTGGAACCCCAAAGAGCAAAATGTTTTATTTTTGTTTATTAATATTGTTGATAGTAGTAACAATAGAGTCCTAGTTCTATACTGAAATACTGGTTAGTTAATGGTTTCTTTATATATACGATACTACATCCCCAAAATATATAATCAGAAGAGATTTTGTAAATTAAAATCTCTTGTAAAAGAGACTTGTAAACTGCTATTAGTAGTTGTTTTGCTATGATTTCTAAAAGAAGGAAACACTCCATGCATTTTTGGGGAAAGCTGTCGGGTACTAGGGCTGGGATGGCATCTCTTACTTCCTTCAAAGCTTGGGAAGAGGGGCATCTCAAAAGGGTGTGGCTCATGCCCATGTTCTCTGTGGAAAACTAACCCTGGGACCTCCACCCTCCTCCTTGGTCTCTCTGAGGTCTCATGAGCTGGTAGTTCTCTCATGGCTTGTGGAGTGGCCAAAAGTAGTGCCAGGCTCTAGACATGTCCCTATTTCTCCTCTTCAAAGAGAAGAGTATTTTGATCTGTTTTAAAGAGAATTGAGTCACTCATGTAACTATGGGAGGCACAGGGATGTATCTGGTGCTTGGGTGCATGAAGCCAGGATCAAATCCTCCCAGAGCTCTCTCTCCTTCCCTTGCTTGTCCCTTCTTCTCTCAGATTGTTTGTGCTCTTCCACAGAAGAGATTCTTCTGCACAGGAGAAGTCAGCCACCCACTGCATCAAAGCCTCGCATCTCTATCTGCCACAGACATAAGCCAGGACCTGTGCAACTGACCTGGCTAGGGGTGGAACTTCCACTGGTCCAGCTTGGGTGGGTCACTCAACAGTGAGAATATGGCACTCCTGAGAGAGTTTTTAAAGTGCTTTTGCTGGGTACTCAGAATTGGTTTACAAGATAACCTTACTTAGGCTTTAAACCCTTGGCTCAAGTCACCTGTTATCTAGAGATGAAGTCTTACAATGGCCTTTACAAGTATTTGAACTGTATATAAGAAATGATACATAGCTTTAAGCTCATTTTTAAATACAAGCTATATTAAATGAGGGCCGGAAAAATCTCAAAGTTTTAATAGTGTTCTTAAATTTTTATAGTTAAAATATATGATTATCAGTAAAGTTTTACTGGCTATAAAATTTGTAGGGAAAACAGCTCAATGATAATTCAATTATCTTCTTCAGTACATAAGGCTTTTATGAGATATAGATTATGGGGAGAAATGGCTTTCAGAATGAATTTAAGGACAAAATTCTAGTTATAAACAGAAAGGTCATATGTCTATACTAAATAGTTTGATTTTTTAAAGATATGAGACAAATTAATAATAGAGTTTTAATTGAATAAAAAGTAATGTTATGGGGTGCCTGGGTGGCTCAGTCAAGAGGCTGCCTCGAGCTCGGGTCATAATCTCAGGGTCCTGAGACTGAACCCTGCATTGGGGCTCTGCCCCTCCCCCCTGCTCATTCTCTCTCTCTCACTCTCTCTCTCTCTCTCAAATAAATAAAATTTTTATTAAAAAAAGTAATGTCAGTTAAAATAGTGATGTTATTGAAGAATGTCGGAGTTCTCTGAAAAAATGATGTTGAGAGTTTATACTAGAATAAATTTGTATCAGTTGAAGCCAAGGTTAGGAAACAGCGAAATCACTGCATTCTGATCAGAGAAGAATAAGTTAATGCATTTTTATGCAATTTTTAAAGAAATGGAACACACATATACGTTCTCCTACCTCGCTTAGTTTCTCTAAAATCAAATTTTATGTCCCTCTTCTAACAAACCATGACCACTACTTCTCAACAAAAGAAGTGGAGATTCTTCCAAAGGAAGAGTCACTGTGAAATGGAGCGGTCCCCCACTGACGACATGAAAGGAGGTTGCGTTTGAGATGGGCCCCAGCTTCCTCAGTTGGAACATAGGAAGAATTTTTCCGCAGGAATAGGGAGCATTAAGGGTTGGGTATTAGGACTTCTAAATGCCAGCTATCCCCGGCCCTTCAGCTTTCTGACTGATGATGTACTTATTAAGGGCCACCAGTCAAAGAAGAGAAATTAAGCACTGATTTATGAAGCTGAACAAGCATTTTTTAAACTCCTTGACAAAAGAATTTGAAGTATTCTGTGATGGAAAACCCATCTTAGGCCTGAGACTAAATTGCAATTTCCTGCTGCCTTTGCAAATATGAAATGTGGGAACTGTAAGCTCAGGTATGTCTGGGAAGAAGAAAAAGAGAGGGAAAGAGGGAGAGGCAGGGGGGTGGAGAGAGAGAGAGAGACTGCAGAACAGACTCCAAGTCCATGAAGCCAAACAATTGTGGGAGGATGACAGAGCTGAGATAGTGAGGGTCCTCATCACCTTTCCTACAGTGATCCTGCCCACTTAGGAAAGGTGGCCCAACAAGCAGTAGGCTTCAACCAATCAACTGCTCCTCTTCCTCTGGAAAGAGCAAATGAAGAGAAAGGAGGGCCAAAAGAGAGAAGGAAATCTGAGCAGTAGGAGAAAAAGTGTCCTTTTTGTGCCTTGGCATTATTGATATCATTCAGTTTTATTATGGGGCTAAGTGGCCTTTTGGAATGCTTAATATGGTTTCTATGGGGAAATATTGTTTCTATGAATTCTAAATAAGTGAGTCATAATGAAGTTCTAGACTGCAGCACATCAAGCAGATTTAGCTGCTTTTCAAATGAACTGCACATACATCCTGCACTATGATGCTATATCTAGGAGTATGCTTTGTCAGCAATGAACGGTCAGTCCTCCCAGAGTTCTACAGAATGAGGGTATAGCTATATTTACTTCTTAGACTACACCAGTAAATACGCTTATTTTGGTAAATAATACAAATAGGAATTAATGTAATCACTTACTAAGCTAGCGAATGAAATCAAAAGGGAAATTATTCTGCAAATAATAGCATTTTTTTTCTGGCTTAAATTCTATATTTATCCCCTGTAGTAGAAAAATAATTGTATCAGTTAGTTTTCAGTGCATTATAAAGTCCATCCCAAAATGTGGCAGCTGAAACAAAAGCTTGGACTTACATGTCCATAAAAGGCAATAGGCAAGGCCCCATAAGGCCTAGGCTCATAACTGGTACATCGTCATTTCCATTTCATTCTATTGCCCAAGGCAAGTCACATGGCTAAAGCCAAAGTCAAGGGTTGGGGAAATATATTCTGCTCCTTTAGTGGGCAGGATTGCAAGGTTAATTGCAAAAGGCATGGACACAGGAAAGGGCAGAGAATTGGAACCAATGATGCAATCTAGCACAGTTATCACTGGACCAATAAACTTAAACCAGCTATTACTCCTTGAAGATTAAGGTATCTCTGTGAGTACATAGGAGTTAGGGATCAGGGAAAGGGAGGCAGGGCAAGGTTTTGAGTGGCATGTCTTATAAAGGCAAATGTTTAAACCTGCCATTTAAACACTTAAGACTCCTTGAATCTGAGAAATTTTGAAGCATTTAATCCACTGGTCCTGCACAGAAAGTTGGAGTCACCTTTCTCCATCTTAGAGCAGAGACAAATACAACGAGCCAAGAACGTTCCCATCAGATTGATGGGAGATGGATGCCCAACAGAGGCAGGGACACCTAAAGGGAAAGTAACTATAGGAAATAGGTAGACCTTTACCAGCTTTGAGGAGTCCCAGTTCATTGGGGAAGTCTTAAGAAGGGCCCTGAATTGCTAGAGATATGCCTCTGGCTCAATACGTATATTAGGATTACATAGAGGAAAAAGTGGTAGAATAATTGGCTTGGTGACTATGCTTAACTTTTTAATGTGGGTAATATAAAGGAAAAGATTCTATATTTTCCTATAACTCTCCTGGAAGTTATTCTAAAAGACCCTGTCCCTTCAACCTTTTCCTCTAGTCCTGGGTTCCTTAACAACATCTTGGCCAGTCTTTGCAAATTTTCAGCTTATTTTGGTTATTAGAACAGTCTAATTCTAGCATTTAAGATTCAGTCTTATTCTCAAACATGATTCAAAGTTCATTTTCTCCTACCTCCAGCTCAGGCTAGATCTGCCTGGAAGGATCATGGATGCATCCATACCCACTCCCTTCTCCCTCTTCCAACTGTATTTCAAGTGGCGGTGGGGGAGGAGGGGCAGAGTTGCAGACCTCTTCTTGGTTAACCATGACTGCACTTGTATGCAAGGTCTAGGAGGCTCCAACATCCTTAACTAATGGTGGGGAAGGGAGACCCTGTTTGCTACCATCCTGCTTCCCAACACACACACACACACACACACACACACACACACACACACACACACCCCCCTTACATTGCCCAAAGCTATAGCCGTGGTTCTCATCTTTTAGCAAACTGTGAGTTCAGCAGGGACACATGGGATCCATTAACGGAAACTGACAGATGACAGGCAAAGTGGTCATCAGATCTCAGCCTGCCCTTTCTCTCCAAATCTCTGCCCCTATTCACTTCACATGGGGCCAAGCAATGTGTCCACTCTTGAACCAGATCCTCTTATGAGGATAAAAATATTGTCCTCCACTTCTTGTAGGTACCCCAATCTTTAGGAAAAATTCTCTCTTTTCTCCCTTTTCCTTCCCGTTAGCTTTGGGGAAGGGAAAGCTCCACCTCTTTCCCTCTCAGTCCTTTGGGGGGGGGAAGGTGGGGCAGAAGTGGGAGGTGCATAGGATTGGTGGCAGGAGCAATTCAGAGTTGAAACTCTGGGAGGATACGGTTGGCTCTAGATGCTGGCAGCTCTCTGATTTTAAAATGTGGACATACTCGCTGAGTTTTGGCTTTAGTTTGGAACCCTAGCTGCAGTTCAGGGACAATGGGAAAAGTCTTCCTATATGTCCTATTAGTTTTGGAATCAGGCAGAACGTTTCAAATCTGGGCTCTGCTACTAACTATCGAGTCTTTTTCTTCATCTGTAAAATGGTGTTACTAGAAACTACTTCTCAGGGTTATTGTGATGATAAAATTAATGAATGAATGTCACTTGGCTCCCATATAAACTGTGTTAATTACTCTTAGTTATTTTTTCTCATCATCCCATCCTCTACGTCCATCTCCTGCACCTCACTTGCAACCACTTTCATGCATGTGCGTATCTATGTAGACAGATGTAAATGTCCGTGTGTGTGTATAATAAGATCTAGGCTTTGATATTTTTGCCCCTTGAATCCATGTTATGTTATTGGTGCAGCAAAATGTATTTGGGATGTAAATCTTCAACATTCAGTAGCAATAGTCCTATGTTCTTATATGATTCAAGTCATAAGTTACTGAGGGTATCAGGTATGGACTTTCTACTTCCTGCAGCACCCTGTGTAGGTGTATTATTACCAGAAATCCTCCATAACGCTACCCAGTCATTTTGGTCTGTGTTTTTACAGATATGACTAGGATGAAAGAAAAGAAAGATTGAAACAAAGAAATGTGATTGTTTTTATGTTTTACCATCAAGAATATTGTTTTAGTTAAAATGAGACCATTCAAATAAGAATAAACAAATTTAAATAAAAAAGAAGTTTTGATGATGATTTCTAAACTGAATGGGGTTTTACCTGATAAAATCTACAAAGCAGAATACTTATTCTCAAAAAATATCAGCTGCATGTAATCATTAATGCATGCTTTCACACCTTCAAATATGGTAGAATTTTAATAAACTCAATAGATTGAGAGCTTTTTATGATCCCTGGGCTCTCTGTTGCCAGAAAGGAAAGTAGTTTGATTATTCTTTAAACAAACGTTTGTCAAATTACAAAGCTAAAGGGGCTCTGTCCCTCTTCTCCATTGCTTTAAAGTTTAAAGCTTTGTCTAAGAGAGGAGAAATGAAGTGAACAAACAAACAAAATCACACGTCAGTATCTTCCTAATTCTCTACTGCCTAACACTGGCCTCCAACAACACTGTAAATTTTTTTTTAAAGACTTATTTATTTGACAGAGAGAGAGACAGCCAGCGAGAGAGGGAACACAAGCAGGGGGAGTGGGAGAGGAAGAAGCAGGCTCCCAGCGGAAGAGCCTGACGTGGGGCTCGATCATGCCCTGAGCCAAAGGCAGAGGCTTAACGACTGAGCCACCCAGGTGCCCCATCACTGCCAATTTTTGACACTCCTAACACTATTCTGACCCTTTTGCCACCACAAAGCAATCTTTAAAAAGTTTGCTGTATTTGCCCTACAGGAAAGTCTACAAGAATTAGAGAACTCTTAATTCATTCCTTATCAAAGATCTGCAAAATCTACACAATATTGTCCCGATTTGTCATATTAACCAAGTTACCAGTTTCTTCTGTAGGTAGGATTTGGTAAAGACAATGAATAAATATGCCTAGAATACCTATGCTCAGGTTCTGCTTTCACTTGCAAGTACACACACACATATGAACACATGGCCTAACAGTAACTGGGAGAAGGGCAGAATTTGTGATCGATCTTATTTTTAGAGACTGCAAGAGGATACGCTCATAGCTATGGCTAATTTGACTAATAAAAATGACTGCAGTAGTTCTTACAGAGCAATAAAAATATTCCATGAGTTTTATGCACATACACAGATAATGGCCAAGAAATCAGAGAAATAGAACGTAGGAATTGAAGGGTCTCAGAAGTCACTGGTCCAGGGGCACCTGGATGGCTCAGTCAGTTAAGTGTTTCAGCTCAGGTCATGATACAGGATCCTGGGATCAAGCCCCATGTTGGGTTCCCTGTTCAGTGGGGACCCTGCTTCTCCCTCGCCCTCTGTGTCCTACCCCCAGACCATGCCCTGCTTTTGTTCTCTTTCTCAAATAAATAAATAAAATATTTCTAAAAAAAAGTCACTAGTCCAAATCTCTGATTTTACTGATAAGGAAATTTAGGTCTCTGGCTGTGTCAGGAAAAATTTGCAAAACATTTAAATGGGAAAAAAAAATCACTTGCACGCCAGAACTTGTCCAGTTCTGAGACCAGTATTTGAGCTATTGTGTAACTCTGTAAAGTCTTAGAAAACTTACAGCAATGCGAAGTATTCTTATTCATGGAAATGCAAATGGATATTTTCATGTAGAATACAATTGATTATGGCTCTGGATTGTTGACCAGTTTTCAATCTATTTGCAAATTTATTTCAGCATTCCTAATGACGTGAGTGTGTGCATACACACGTGTGTGTTTTTTTGAACCTGTTTTTTAACCTTACTGGCTCCCTCATTAACTAATGTATTAAATAAAATCACAGCCACCAGCTTAGTTCCCCATTTAGCATATCAAGGAACAGACTTGGCCAAATATGGTTTTACTTTATGGAGTTTTACTTTAGGGAGGTCCAGATATCAAAAGGTAGGGGGCAATCTTGCCCCTTTTGTCCCCAGATGATTTTGGAAAAAGAAAGGAAATAGAGGCAGTGATAGGAAATGGCCAGATGTAGGCCCAGTGTGTTACATAAGAGAAAATAAATAAATATCTGGCTCTTGTTATAAATGTGATTTCCTGAATTCAGTCCAGTCGTACTGAATCAGTCTGTGATTTTGAGCCTCATGCATAGTCAGATTTGAAAATCACTGTTCCAGGGTCACAAAAATATTTTGAGACTATTAAAAAGGTAGGGAAAACATGAATTAAAGAAGGCAAGAAAAGAAAGCTCTACAACACTGATCTAGTTCAAATTTAATAGGGAATGGCCCATGGAAAACTATACCCTGTATCTCTGGTGTAATGGCTTCAAATGCAGGTATAGTTTTGGCAGGATTATCTTGTATTTCATTTAAAGAAACTACCAGAGAGTGTTTTCATCTGGTTCTCCAAGCACAGTAAAGACGACCTTCGATGCTATTCTGAATGATAGCTACAGAATCTCTCCCAAGCAGCTCCTGCTTCAGAGGGAAGAATTAAAGTCAGAATTCTTTTCTAATGGGGATCTGTTCATTTTTACAATTAATAACAACAACAAAAACATGTTATTTTGTTTGTTTGATGTTTCAGAACTTAAAACACTAATTCTAAGAGAGAAGTTGCCTAAGCTTCACCCATTCTGCTGAAGCCAAATAAACATTTTCATGACAGAAAATAGCATTATCCTTATAGAAAAATGCAAGGTGGCAAACCATGTGCAGGGCACAGGGCCTCTCCACGGCTCTTGGGGCCAGAGAGACTTGAGCTCTGGAGCACACTGAATGTGCCTCTGGTCTTAAAGGTTCTGAAAATATCAGTGTAACCCAATTAATTAGATTACCAAAGACTTGGACCTCAGCATAATTTAAAACCTTCTTGCCTCTCACTTCTGAGTATGCGCATCAAGACTAGATCAGGGGCACCTGGGTGGCTCAGTCCTTAAGCCTCTGCCTTTGGCTCAGGGCATGATTGAGCCCCACGTCGGGCTCTTCCGCTGGGAGCCTCTTCCGCTGGGAGCCTGCTTCTTCCTCTCCCACTCCCCCTGCTTGTGTTCCCTCTCTCTGGCTGTCTCTCTCTCTGTCAGATGAATAAATAAAAAATCTTTAAAAAAAAAAAAGGACTAGTTCAAATATCAGGAAACCAACATAGATTCTATTAAGTTGTTTAAAAAAAAACCAACAAACCCTTAACTGTTTCATGAGAAGCAAAGAAAAAGAGGCAGCGTTAAAGCAAAGTATTGAAATATACCTTCTGCAAAACCGCTTTTGGGCTTGGTAAGGTAACCCTTGTGATTCCACTCCATCCCATCTAGCAATAACCTCAGTTCCTACATGTGCCCAATGCTTGTCACCAAAGGTGCTGTAAAGAAAAATAAGCCATGGCCCTCCAGGAACCCTCATATGAGTTTAAAAGTAATACTGATGAGTTGTAAGAGTATGGACTCTGAGAAACAAACTGAGAGGAGGGGGTGGGGGAATGGGATAGGCTGGTGATGGGTGGTAGGGAGGGCACGTATTGCATGGTGCACTGGGTGTTATACACAACTAATGAATCATTGAACTTTACATCAAAAACCAGGGATGTACTGTATGGTGACTAACATAATATAATAAAAATATTAAAAAAAAAATAAATTAATATTGATGAGTTGTGGAACTATTAAAGACGCTCTTCTCAGTAACACCAGATATTAAAGTTGCACGAATAAAATATATTCCTGGTCAGGCTAAAGCTACACTTAAAGCTATATTTGTTGAAGAACAAAGGTCAAGTCTCAATACTGTAATTTAGGTATCTCTTAGATGATGTGTCACAAAATTGACTTATAGCTGTAGCTCATGATCAAGTCATCCAGTGACTCCTCTTGAGTGAACCAAATCCGACCAAAGAATAGACCCTAGACAGTAAGACTGCTTGTTAAAGAAATGAATGAATACTTTCCATTATAAACTCTTGACATCAGTGTTAACAGAATTCAGTAAGTACATGACCTGAAATGTCTATAGATGACTTAACCACTTAAGCAACAACTTAATTCAGACTCTGGAAGAATTGCCCACCCACCCACCTTTGCTCACAGGATTCAGGTAATATAATGTAGATTTGAAAAATCATTCTGAACAAAGTATGGAGCTAAATATTCATTAGACTACATCTCAGGGGTATGGAGATCCTAGTTGTTCAAATGGCAACAAAGCTAGCAAAGTTGTATTGTCATAGAAAATCTACTGTATTTGTAGTAGGGCCCTCTATTATGTGCTAGTAACATGGAAATTAACTCTCCTTGTAGTATGTTAATAAAAAAAGAAAACACTGGGAATAGAGGATTAAACAAAATTAAAAATATTATTTTGCTGCAGGACTTTTGGAAGTCTTTATATGCCAATATCCCTTAACAGAGCAGGAGATAGGATATGCAGAATTTCCTAGATATATTTGACTATTGTATTAAGATTAAGTTTAACTAGGAGTAACAGAAAAAATCTAAAATATAAATGTCTTAATGTCTTTTTTTTTTTTAAAGATTTTCTTTATTTATTCAACAGAGATAGAGACAGCCAGCGAGAGAGGGAACACAAGCAGGGGGAGTGGGAGAGGAAGAAGCAGGCTCATAGCAGAGGAGCCTGATGTGGGGCTCGATCCCATAACGCCGGGATCACGCCCTGAGCCGAAGGCAGACGCTTAACTGCTGTGCCACCCAGGCGCCCCTAAATGTCTTAATGTCTTAAACTAGATAAAAGTTTATTTTTTTTCTTAAGTAAAATTCCACAGATATATAGTCTGGAGCAACTTTGGCTTTTTAGGGTATCATAGTTCAGTCTTCCATTGTTAAGACCACCTCATGGTTCCACATGGCTGCTCCAGCTCCAAATAATACATCCACAATCCATCCAGCAGGAAGGAGGAAATGAAAAGAAGAGAATCCCCTAATCTCTCAAGGATACTTCCTAGAAGTTGCAAAGCTACTTTTGATTATATCCTATTGATTGGAACTTAGTTCTACCACCTTACCTACTTGAAAAACAGGGCTAAAAATGTTGTCTTTATTTTGTACACATGTCTGGTTAAAAATTCTGTTTGTGGTAGAGGAGGAGAGGACGATGAACAATCTTTGCCACAACCATGAAACTCTTTATTTCATGGAACGTGTCACAAAATAAAATTGTGAAAGTGTTGATATAAATTAATTACTTTTTAAAAAGATTTTATTTGGGGCACCTGGGTGGCACAGCGGTTAAGCGTCTGCCTTCAGCTCAGGGCGTGATCCCGGCGTTATGGGATCGAGCCCCACATCAGGCTCCTCCGCTATGAGCCTGCTTCTTCTCCCACTCCCCCTGCTTGTGCTCCCTCTCTCACTGGCTGTCTCTATCTCTGTCAAATAAATAAATAAAATCTTTAAAAAAAAATAAAATAAAATAAAATAAATAAAAAGATTTTATTTATCTATTTGATATAGAGAGTGCAAGAGAGAGAGCATGAGAGGGGGCGGGGAGGAGGACAGGGAAAAGCAGACTCCTTCCCGAGCAGGGAGTCTGAGAGTAGATGTGGAGCTCAATCCCAGGACCCTGGGATCATGACCTGAGCTGAAGGCAGACACTTCACTGACTGAGTGACCCAGGCGCCCTTAGTACTTTTGACAGTATTTTCTCAACTGCTAAGAACCAATGTCCAAGGGAATTCATTGGAAGAGTGTGAGAACTAGGACTGAAAAACTGATCTACTAAGTCATTCTTATAGGAACCAGAAGCATAAAAGGAAGAATTAATACTATTTCATTTGAATCTAGCCACTGCAGTAATTTATTTGAAAGTTTCCTAAGTACCAAGAAGCCATCTCTTTGAGATGTAATTGTCAAAAAAGACAGAAACCTTATTTCCCAGTTTCTGTCGAAAGTAGGAGCTTAACTTGAGTGGGCACCTTGATCCAAATTACAAATTGACCTCTTGTCATAAAGATATGACAAGTTTGTTTTCCTTTGGATAGAGCCAATTAACTAAAATAGATGGTCACCCCAATTATCAGGTTTACATTTAGGGTGAACTCTGTGTGACAAATAGTACTGTCAAGTCCTCTTATTTGAGGACTAGTTACTGTTTGTCCTGACAACTTTTACAGAATGAATTGTATTTGCCTGTCTATATAAAAAGGTGAGATTTCTTTCTGTTTTTACAATCTTTCAGTGGATTGCTTGAGACATGCATCACTTTCTGGTTTAACCCTTATTCAATATAGTATTGTTTTTTCCCTTCTACTTTTATGGAGAATTTCTCTTGGTTGGCAGGAGATTTTTTAAATTTATAGTTGCCCAACATTGTCCTCAAGCTCATTTACATCATATGACTTAGTAAATTTTCTATTGCAAGTAACAGACTACTGTAATTTGACACTGAACTAGAGCCTAACGAGCCTTTTCTTAGTTGGTGTGGCTAAGGCCAATATTCAATTAAAGGAAAAAGATCCTCTGCAAGAGATGTTAGTCAACTTTCCATACTTCCAAATTTTGGGGTGTTGAGCTCTGTGTTCACCAGACTTAGTGAGATTCTTATGATGTCTTTTCATGACTACAAAACCAGCTGCATTGCTCGATACAGGCTACAGACCACCAAGATAAGAAGCCCCCATGAGCCTTTAGAGTATTCTTTGCCTAGGGGGCCATAACACAATAAACTGGATGGCTTAACACAACAAAAGTTATTGTCCCACAGTTGTGGAGTCTAGAAGTCTGAAATCGGTGTTAGCAGGCCTGCATTCCCTTTGAAACCTGTAAGGGAATCCTTTGCCTCTTCTGAGCTTCTGGTGGTTTGTAGGCAATCTTTGTGTTGCAGCTACATAACTCCAATCTCTGCCTTTGTTGTCACGTGGCATTCTCTCTCAGTCTTCATGGCCATGTTCTCATAAGGACATCAGCCCCCACTGGAGTAGGGCTCCACTCAATTCAAGTATGACCTCATGTAATTAGTTAAAAATTACATCTACAACTATCCTATTTCCAAATAAGGTCACATTCTGAGGTACTGAGGGTCAGGACTTTAACATATCTTATTTGGGGGGCACAATGCAACCCGCAACACTTAGTAAGAGCCACCAAAACTTAAAGTTATCCTCCTCAGACCTGCCAGATGTCTCAATCTCCACGTGTTAAGGATGCATGTGCTAAAGTGCTCTCTAATATTTTACTCCTAGTTTATTTTTCATATAATAAAGGGAAAATCTCTTCCTGTCCAAGTTCTGAAGTAATCAAAAAGTGATATAAAGGAGTTGGTTAGCATTTGGAGGTAAACTTTAAATTTTTTTTTTTTTAACCTGGTAGGGGCTGGGCTAGAGAACATGACTTCTATCTATGTGCATGTGGGTTTCATAATACTGCAGCCCAGGATTCAACGTACCCATCTGGTGCCAGGGCAGCCAGATCACAGATACATCACTGAGATATAAGGATGCACCTAAGTTTGGCCTTATCCCTAATTATTTTGCCAGGAGGTACAAATGACAGATGCCTACTGTCACAGCATTTCTCACATCTTCAAACTTGTGGGTAATCAGAGATCATGTGATAGTATAGGTAACCGTCACAGCTAATCAGTGTTAACAGTGTCTGTAACACAAACAAGAGATGTGAACAAGAGAATGTCATTTCGATTTATCATTAATCTAAATAAATATCTGAATATTCACCTTCAAATTATGGGCAGTCAAGATTGCACTTATGATAAAACCCCTCTTATCAAATTCTGCTAAGATGGCAGGGGCTGAAGAGGTGTAGCTTTTAGATCTTCCCAAATTTCAACATAAAAAAGACAGTGAAATGAAAAACAACAACAACAAAACAACGGGCAGCATTTACAAGAAAAATAGGTGACAAGGTACTTCAGGAACCCCAAAATGCAAACCAGCAAGAGCCATAAGACCAATGCATTATAAGCATCTGTTTAGGAGAAAGCATAGAGAAGCCATGGGATGACTGCCAACATGACAGTAGGAGGCCCCAAAATGGCCAGTCATGGGGAGGCATAGTGGCCAGTGAAAGCACCAGCAGGAATGAGAGGGATCTGTCCCTAGATTAGCAGATGAGGCAAGGGGCCTTGCAGTAAGCCAGCTGACAGCTTAGCAGCATCACCTTCCCACCCTCCAAGGGGCTCATACTCAGGCAAAATAGGAGGGGCTAAATCAAAATTAATTGGGAAGGAACAACATAGATGAAGGAAAGTGGGGCGGACAAATAGAGCAAAAAAAACAAAACCAAAAACAACTCAGAAAAATCACCTTAAAAATTAAAAAAACATTTTAACACTGCACAGAAACACTGGAGTTGTTAAAACAAATATCCTTCTGATAATCAGGAAAACTAAATTCACATAAAAATGAGTAACAGAAATGTGTCAAGGCCGGGGCGCCTGGGTGGCATAGCGGTTAAAGCGTCTGCCTTCGGCTCAGGGCGTGATCCCGGCATTACGGGATCGAGCCCCACATCGGGCTCCTCCCCTNGTTTTCAATAAAAGGTCCTATCTGAGAATTT
The DNA here is from genome assembly GCF_002007445.2 of Ailuropoda melanoleuca. Taxonomy (NCBI): domain Eukaryota; kingdom Metazoa; phylum Chordata; class Mammalia; order Carnivora; family Ursidae; genus Ailuropoda; species Ailuropoda melanoleuca. The sequence continues at coordinate 128,749,023 of NC_048222.1, forward strand.
TTCACATCTTGTGAGGATGAATTAAATTACAGTTTTTACCACCTTAAAATTTTATGCAATGGAAAAAATTCAAAATCTTGATAAATTACTTTTAATTTTGACATCATAAAAATGTAAAGAGAAAGGAAAATGGGATATATTGTTAGAAAAAATATTTAAAATATTTTCATTTCACTAAGCATCTTTCAATTTGTGACTCCTAAATTATTATACTAATTTTTAAAATTATTATCAGATATATTCTTGATTCCTACTCCTTTCTCTCATGGCAGTATTTGGTCTTGGCCTTGATTTCAGCCAAATACTAACTTTAAAATCCAAGCTCATTAGCATTTGGAAAAAATATATATCCGTGTATTTCAGTCCTGTAAGGCTTATGGCCTGGATGACCAAAAGAGAACATGGATTCTCAGTGGACTGCTTATTCCCAAAAGAAGAATGAGAAAGAGGTTGGGCTGTGCATCCTCAACCTCTCTTTCTTGACTCATCAATCAGATTAAGTCTTTATCAAGTATTTATTGCTGTTTAAAATTCACCTGAAAACTTAGTGGCTTTAAAATAACATCAGTTTTATCTGTTTACAATACCATGGGTTGTTCCTGCTTCAGTAACACATAAACTAAAATTGGAACAATACAGAAAAGATTAGCATGGCCGCTGCACAAGGATGACATACAAATTCATGAAACATTCCATATTGTTAAGGGGTCAATTCATCAAGAAGATACAAGAATTGTAAATATATGTACCCAACATAAGAGCACCTAAATATATTAGGCAAATAGTAACAATTCTGAAGGGAGAAGTTGACAATAGTACAATAATAGTAGGAGACTTCAATACCCTACTTTCAACAATGGATAGATCATCTAGAGAGAATATCAAAAAGAAAACGTTGAACTTAAACCATACGTTGGACCAAAAGGACCTAACAGACATATACAGAAGATCAGCAGCAGAATACACATTCTTCTCAGGTGCACACAGAACATTCTCCAGGATAGATGATATGGTAGGCCACAAAGCATGTCTTAGTAAATTAAGAAGACTGAAATCATAGAAAGTATCTTTTCCAACCACAAGAGTATAACTAGAAATCAACAACAAGAGGAAAGCTGGAAATTTACCAAGCACGTGGAAACTAAACAACACTCCTGAAAGATCCATGGGTCAAAGAAGAAATAAAAAGTATATTTAAAAAATGTCAAAACAAATGAAAATGGAAACACATGGGATACTGCACAAGCAGTTTTGAGAGGAAAGTTTATAGCAATCGATGCATATGCTAAGAAAATAGAAAGATCTCAAACAACGTAACTTTATACCCCCAGGAACTAGAAAAAGAAGAACGAACTAAGCCCAAGTTGGAGAAGGAAGGTAATAACAAAGATTAGAGCAGAAACAAATAAAATATAGACCAGAAAAACACTAGAAAAGACCAATCAAACTAAGCTGTTTTTTTTAAGAAGTTAAACAACATCAGGAAACCTTTAGCTAGACCAACTAAGAGGAAAAAAAAAGAGAAACTCAAATAAAATCAGAAATGAAACAGGAGACATTATAACCGGTATTACAGAAATAAATAGCATCATAAGTGACTACGATGAGCAATTATAGACCAAAAGATTAGAAAAACCAGAAGAAATGGATAAATTCCTAGAGACATACAACGTACCAAGACTGAATCAGGAAGAAATAGGAAATCTTAATAAATCAATAAGTAAGAAGATTGATCGGTAATCAAAAACCTCCCAACACAAGAAAGCCCAGGAGCAGATAGCTTCACTGGTAAGATCTACCAAATATTAAGAGAATAACTAACAATCCTTCTCAAACTCTTCCAAAAAAATTGAACAGGAGGAAACACTTTCATTCATCTTCATTTTATGAGGCCAGCATTACCCTAATACCAAAAGCCAGATAAGTATACTACACACAAAAACAATAACAACAAAACCCTATAGAACAGTGTCCCTAATGAATATAATTGCCAAAACTCTCAACAAAATATTATTGAACTGAATTCAACAACACATTAAGTGTTCTATTCCTGGGATGCAAGGATGTTTCAACATACACAGATCAATAAATGTGATACACTGCATTAATAGGATAAAAGATAAAAGCTGTGTGATCATTTCAATAGATGCAGAAAACGCATCTGACAACATACAACATCTTTTCATGAAAAAAACCTTCAACAAATAGGGTATAGATGAAACACATTTTAACATCATAAAAGCCATATGTGACAAGCCCACAGCTAACATTATACTCAATGGTGGAAAACTGAAAGCTTTTTCTCTAAGATCAGGAAAAAGACCAGGGTGCCCATCCTCACCACCCCCATTTAAAAATAGTGCTGGAAGTCTTCCCTAGAGTAATCAGGCAAGTTATAGAGATAAAAGCATCCAAATAGGAAAGGAAGAAGTAAAATTGTCATTATTTGCAGAAGATACAATCTTGTGTGTAAGAAACCCTAAAAACTCAACCAAAAATGCCAGAACTAATCAATGAATTCAATCAAGTTTCAGGATATAAAATTAACATACAGAAATCAATTGTGTTTTTATACGTTAATTACAAAATGTCTAAAAAAGAAAAAAAGAAAACTATCCCATTCACAATAGCTTCAAAAATAATAAAATACTTAGGAATAAAGTTAACCAAGGAAGTAAAAGACCAGTACAATGAAAACTACAAAACTTAGATGAAAGAAATTGAAGAAGACACACATGGAAAGATCTTGTGTTTGTGGATAAGCAGAATTAATATCATTAAAATGTCTATACTACCCAAAGTCATCTATAGATTCAGTGCAATCCCTATCAAAATTCTAATGGCATTTTTCACAGAAATAGGAAAAACAATCCTAAAATTTGTATTAAACTAGAATAGATTCAAATAGCCAAAGAATCTTGAGAAAGAAGAACAAAGCTGGAGTCATCGCACTTCCTGAATTCAAACTATACTACAAAGCTGTAGTAATTAAAACAGCATGATACTGGCATAAAAATAGAAACATAGACCAATGGAACAAAATAGAGAGCCCAGAAATAAACCCCCACATATACTGTCAACCAATAGTTGACATGGAAACCAGGAACACTCAATAGGGACAGAATATTTCCCTCAACAAATGGTGCTAAGAAAATTGGATAATAACATGCAGAAAAATAAAACTGGATCCCTATTATCCACCACTCATAACAATTAACTTGAAAGGGATTAAAGACTTAAACATAAGACCTTATGCTTTAAAACTCCTAGAAGAAAACACTGGGAAGAAGCTCCTTGACATTGGTCTTGACAACAATTTTTTGGATATGACATGAAAAGCCCAAGCAACAAAAGCAAAAATCAATAAGTAGGACTGCATCAAACTAAAAATCTTTTGCACAGCAAACAAACAAACAAAAAACAATCAACAAGATGAAAAGTTAACCTTTGGAAGAGGAGAAAATATTTGCAAATGATTAATATCCAAAATATATAAAGAACTCATACAACTTAACAACAAAACCAACAAACCAATTAAAAATGGGCAGAGAAATGAATAGACATTTTTCCAAAAAAGATATCCAAATGGCCAACACATACATAAAAAGATGCTCAACATTACTAGTCATCAGGGAAATGCAAATACAAACCACAATAAGGTGTCACTTCACATCTGTGAGAATGGCTATCATCTAGAAGGCAAGAGATAACAAGTGTTGATGAGGATGGAGAAAAGGCAGACCTATGTACCATTGATGGGAATGTAAATTGGTGTAGCCACTATGTAAAACAGTGGGGAGTTTCCTAAAAAAATTAAAAATACAGCTATCATATAATCCAGCAATCCCACTTCTGGACATATATCCAAGGGAAATGAAAACAGCATATTGAAAAGATATTTGTACTTCCACGTTCGTTGCAGCATTATTCACAATAGCCAAAATATGGATGCAATCTAAGTGTCTCTCAATACATGAATGGATGGAGAAGTTGTGGTATACATATACAATGGAATATTATTCAGCCATGGGAAAGAAGGAAATCCTGCCATTTGCAAAAACATGGATGGACTTTGCACTTGGTGAAATAAGCCAGACAGAGAAAGACAAATATTGTATGATATCACCAAATGTGGAATCTAAAAAAGCCAAACTCATAGAAACAGAGTAGAATGATAGTTATCAGGAGCTGGTGGGTAGAGAAATTGGGGAGATGTAGTTAAAGGACACAAACTTGCAGTTAGAAAATGAGTAAGTTCTGGGGATTTAATGCACAGCATAATGACTAGAGTCAACACTCCCATGTTATATGCTTCAAAATTGCCCAGAAACTCTTAAATGTTCTCACCACAAAAAAGAAGTGATAATTTTGTGACATTATAGACATATTAACTTAAGCTGTGGCAATACTCATATTGCAATATATGAATGTATTAAATCAACACAGTGTACACCTTAAATTTACACAATGTTATCTGTAAATTATATCTCAATTAAAAAATACCATGGGACATCACTTTGCATCGGACCCAGTGGAAGGTCTTTCTGCTGGTCTTGGCTGAGTCACACGTGTAGCTGCCGTCATTGGCAGCTCAACTGGGGCTGGGTGGTCTAAGGTGAGCTCTGTTGCACAGCTGGTGGTTGGCTTTGGCTGTTGGTTGAGCCCTCTTCTCATATGCTCTCTCTTTGTTAATGGGCTTCTTTATGCAGTGGCAGCATACAAGGGGCGAGAGCAGAAGCTGCAAGGCCACTCAAGGCTGAGAGGTTCGGAAACCACAACCCATCACTTGCACTGCACTCTGTTGGTGAAAGCAAATCCTAAAACCAGCTAAGATTGAAGGGGTGGAGAAATTAATTCCACCGCTGGATGGGAGAAATGGCTAAGTCACACTGTAAAGGGCCTGGGGAGAGAGAAAATATTGAGACCACTTTTGAAACAATCTTCCCCAAAGTCCACCTCCTCTCCTGGGATGGATGAGGAAAGGGGCCAAGAGAGGCCAGCATTGAGATGGGAATTGATGAAGTAGCAGGAGGGAGACAGAAGTTTCTATTCTTCCCACTCACCCCACAAACTGGTGACACGCTAACATAGAAGATTCCTATCAACCTAGGAGTAGCAATTTCACACATTTGCATAAAGTAACATTTAACTCTAATAACATCATTCTCTACTTATAACTGAATCTTTTAATCTTTAAAAATATAATCAGTAAATATATTGAGTGGTAATTCTTGATGTTTAGATTATATATATTTTTTGTTAAGCCTTGGCATTATTAAAGAAAGTTTAAACACATTTTTCTCTTGATGCAAAAAGAAAGTCAATGAATATATGGGGCAGTGAGCTGAGATTTCCACACTACAAAGTTTATTGTTAAATACTGGCATAATTAAGGAAAGTTTCAAAATCAGTCTTTCTTTTTAGGGTTTTACAAATTGGAGAGATTTTTTCCATATTTAGATGGTTTAATTGATGGCCATCATAGCAAGGGAGGGGGGAGATGGGTATTTCTTTTTTTTTTTTTTTCTTTTTGAGAGAGAGAGAGAGAGTGAGCATGAGTGTGAGGAGGGGGAGGGGCAGGGGGAAGGAGAGAATCTCAAGCAGGCTCCACCAGCGTAGAACCCAGTGTGGGGCCCAATCCCACGACGCTGAGATCATGACCTGAGCCAAAATCAAGAGTTGGATACCCAAATGACTGAGCCACCTAGACATCCCAGAGACAGATATTTCTAACCATGATTCATTTTGTTTCTGCGAACACAGGGCAGACCAGTTTCTTAGTAATAAAAAAGGCTGCTAACCTTCACCACCCCATGGATTTGGGTGCCAATGAGTAAAAGGAAAACAACGCCTGCATCACTGGCAGTGGCTAATGATACAGGGGAGTCAGGACCAGTCGAGGCAGCATCAGTGAGGGCAGGCTGTAAGTGGAATTTACAGAATCCAATGCCTCTGTGGCTGCCAGGAAGTTTGCTCAACAACCACTCCAAACATCCTTTGGGAAGTTCAACATTCATGGGACAAAATTGGACCAGGAGTTGAAACAAGACTGCCTTGAATGGCCAGGCCTTGGTTTCATGGAATTTTGGTATCAAGACTTGGTTGTTGTGTGGTCTAGTCACAGAGAGAAAGTGGCTGATGCCATCTCCCTCTGCATGTTTTCACCTTCTCGTTCTGAATCAAGGCAAACCATAAGATGGAAAAACAGAGCCCAAGAGGGGAAATGGAAAAGTTGGCTGCCTCACACCCTTTCTGCCCTCCCTCCGCCGGGGCTTTCCTGGCGCTGAGCTTCAGCTCAGCTAGTAGGGAACAAGAGGAAAAGGGACATGTCCCAAAGGAGCTGCTGGTATCTGGGGGACTGTTTACATGCAGAAATGTCCCGGAAAGATTATCTCCACTTACAGTTTTGCTTCCTTTTCACTTGTGGTAACAATGGGCAATGACTCTCTTTCTCTCTCTCCCTTCCATCCTCCCTTCCTCTCTACTTTCCTTCCCTCTCTTTTTTTTCTTTCTTTTAATATTTTTTGTTACTGTTCATATGAAACTTGGTGAGAATGACCATGATTGAATGTGACAGGCATCCATACAGCTCAGGGATAATTATAAAAGCTGTTATAACCATGAAAGCTATCAGAAGTGTGACTCAGAATATCTTCTTAAGAAAAAAAAAAAAAGGAATGTCTTCTTAAGGATGTGAGGAATTCTGAATCTTGTTTGTCTTTTATTCTGGGTTCATATATGCATACATACACATATAACCTTTAAAAAATCTTTTGAGTGTCAGAGCATCATAGCAAGACTGGGTACCTAGAAAAATTATATTTTGATATATTGCATTTTATATCTTTACTAAAGACACTGATATTCAGTCTTCCTTGTAGAAAGCTGTAACACAGTGGAAACATTTTGCTTCTTATTTATAACATGATCTTCAGCCAATGGAAGATTATAATACTTGCTTTTGACTTAGCAAACACTTTCCTTCTAGGATGAAATTGATATAGCACATCTGCATCCAAATAGGTCTAGAGAGATAACTGGCTCCAGTATAAGAAGCGAGGGAAGGCTTCATTTATCATACAGGAGATCCCCAATTGACTAGATCACCCTTATACATGAATAGATACTCAATTTGCTGACAATTGGCCAGGCTGGTATATAATTGAGCAGCAAGATAATCAAGTAGTGGTTTTATGTATTTTGTGTTCCCTTTGCAGAATTATTTTCCAATAATATTTTAGAAATCCTTATCTTCCTACATCAGGCAAAGTATCCTATACTCTTGAGTCTCTGGAGTAAGTTTATCTCTAATCTCAGCCCAGACAGGTTCTATTCTTATCCTTCCTTTACAAGATGGGGAACCCAAGGCAAAGAGAGACCAACTAACTTGTCCAAAACCATGTACTGCTAGGTGGTAAAGCCAGGACTCAAATCCGTTAGTCTTCTTCCAGACCCATGACATCATATTACATTTGTACCTGGATGTCAAATTTGTTGTAGAGGAAATTCTATTTAACCCACACTGCAAGCTGATAGATTTTTAATGCAAGTGTATTGAACTATTTCACGTTGAGAGGTAGGTGAAAATGTTTAGTAAACAGAATGAATTCCATTGTAATTGTGGTGAATATGTCACTTCCTTATGTCAAAATCTCCAGTGGTTCCTTACTGACCCCTAAATAAGTGATTAATTGAAGAAGTCAATTAAAATGAGGAATCATAGAAAATGCTACAAATACCCCTTAAAATTTTATCCTTGCTTTGAAGCATGGGTAGCCGCATACCATATGGAGCCAGGGCCAAGTCCCGAGCAGGAGTCCTCTGGTGGAGTTCAGAGGTGCCTCCTTACCATGCCACACACAGGATGCACCACCTTAGGATCTGAACTTTCATTTCTTTATGGTGGAACAAGACCTGAAAGATATCTGTGAACCAACCTGAGGCCAGAGTGCTTCTGGAGTTTTATATGTTTTCTCCAATGTTTAAAATAACTTTTTCATCCACAGCTAATTTAGTATCAATTATTATAGGTACTCACTTTTATCAATTCTTTCCAAAGCATTCTACTTAGTGATCATGGAAATTAATCCCTTACCATTCCCCCTCCCATTCACGTTTCATCAGGTTACATAGTGCTTAATGAAATTATGCCATTCCAGTTACAAATAAAGAAAGATACAACCAGGTTTAGGAACAAAGATAACCAATTCTTGGTAAGCCCTGAACTCAGATGGTGGAAGTGGAATTGCCTGGGGCCATGGAGAGAGAGGTGACTGTCTCCTGAGTTCAGGAGCAGGAGGCATCAGAAAACAAAGTCTACAAAGGGAATGAGAAGAATCAAATATCTATGATGCTGATTGATCAAATATCTATTAAGAGAGCTTCTGCTCTTCCTCACTCTGGCATTCAGTCTTCAGTTACGACCCACACTTGAATTACTTCGTCCAAACGCTCCCCACCATGGTTGAAAGTATCCCTGCCCACAACTTCACTGTGTTATCACAAACCTCTGGATGCACCAAACAAAGCGTTTCTTGGGAAGAGAGACAGTTCTTGGATAACATTCCCCAACGGTTTGCTCACATTGCTACACTAGCTGTGCATACTGAATCTGCATATGTATGTATGTACACGATACGTATGTACACAATGATACCTGTAGTCGCGAGGGGAGCTGAGAGTGTGGAGCCGTCCCCCTGGGGACCCAGTACACACTCTCTCTCTCTCTCCTTTCTTCATGATAAGCAATAACTTCTTAATGGAAACATTTTATTCTGGATTTCTATAACATCATCAAACTGTACCACTTCTTATATTCTGAAATGAACTTGCTTGCCTCTGCTATTTTTCATCTGGAATGTCCTTCTCACCGACATGTGTTCCTGCTGAAAACCTATCCATCCTTCAGCTCTCTCCAGAGAGAAGAACCACCCCCCCCAAAAGGCAGTATATACAGCATAAATCCACACATATACCACTGACTTTCCCAAAGGATACCCAAAGGAACTTGAAAAAAATGCAAAATAAATATAAAACAAGACATCTGGAAGAAAAAGGTCACTAGGCAATAGATGTGTTCAAATATTTGGGTTGATCTCTCACCTCAGAAGATTTCTTAATTTGGTTCTTGGCTTTTCTTAATTTAAAATGGAAAATAACTATATCATTTTTTTATCTGATTAAACAAAGTAAGCTCATTTACCTTTAAAGACTGGTTCATTCCTGATACAAAATTCAGACCATGTGTAACATGTTATTGGCTTTAGTAAATGGGCACAGAAGAGAAACCTCCAGGGACAGGGGCCTTGCTTGCTCTCATGGGCCCTTGTTAGAAATCCCTGCAAGACTTTCATGCTATACCCAGGCTCTTAGACATCATCTACCATTCTCTGAGAACCTTCTGACGGATTATATCATGCCAGCGTTGTTGGGCACTTCAGAGACTGTGGGGCATCATTGAAGGTGAATTCACATAAAGGGGAATTGATTCTGCTCCACCACTTAACAGCTGATTGATCTTGTCAAGTTCCCTTTCTGATTTTTCACTTCCTCCTCTATGAGTACAATAATTGGAAAAATATAACTGAAAAGCATCTATCACAATATCTGACACAAATTTAGCGACAATCAAAGGTATCATTATTATTATTAATAGTACTCTGAAAAAACTAAAAATAGCCAAAAAAAAAAAAAAAACCCAAACAGATGAAATGACAACAAAAACTACTCCTCCTCTCTGGATTTTTTCCCTCTGATTTAAAAATGCACATGTCTGTTCAGTCCTGGAGAAACTTCAGTTCAACTACAATGTGCCTTCAATCTACCATTTTATCTCCTCTGTACATTATAACACCATTTCCTTAGCATTTGCCATCTTGTTAACACTTCAAAATTTAGCTCTCCTGAAACTGCACCTTAACTCTGTTGAAACTTCAAGATCCTCAGTGACTCAGTGTCGCTCCGTGCCGCATTGGGCAATTTTAAGAAAACCTTGAGATTTCCCCTCCCTTGACACACATTACTTTCCTGTCCTTTTACTCCTCTGTTTCTTCCTTCTTCACTGAATTTGTCCTACCTCAACTCTCTCCCAACAGTGATTATTGCCCAAGAAGCCGTCCTCAGAACTTTGCTTCACATAATCTCCACTCTCATTGAGTAATCTTATCAATAAGTATCTTTTATGTATATGCCTCCTAAATCTTTCCTTCTAGACCAGATCATTCCCCACATTACAGCTGCAGAACTGCTTAACTTCCGTTTGAACATCTAATAGTCATCTCAGACTCAATGTACTGAAGCCTCAGTACATCATGTTCCCCAAATATAATTTCATCTTCCCCAATATAATCATCTTCCCCAAATATAATTTCCCTGTGTGAGTTTTAAACATTTAAATCATCTTTGATTTCTCCTTATCTCCCCACATCATATCAGACATGAAGTCCTGTGAATTCTTCTTTGTCATGTAACTCAGTGTATCAATTCTTTCTTTTTTTTTTTTTTAAAGTAAGCTCCACGCCCTGAATGGAGCCCAATATGGGACTTGAACTCATGACCCTGAGATTGAGACCTGAGCTGAGATCAAGAGTCAGCCAGTTAACTGCCTGAGGCACCCAGGTGCCCCTCATTATGTCAATTCTTTGTCATTCCCTTCACCACCACCACTACTATCAATTATCATTGCATTTTTTGATTCTTACAATTTTCTCAATTTCAGTTTTTTTCAATCTCAATCTATCCTGCATACTGCTACCAAATTATTATTCTTTAAAAAACTGTTGTCATTAAACATATTAAATAACTAACCACCTCAAAAACATACATGATTCCCTAAATTTTATAGAATAGACAACCTATCTTGGCATTCTAGGTTAGAGTATCTAAAACTGTATTTTATTTGCCCTTCTAGACTTATCTACAAACTAATTCTTAACATCAGTGTTTATTAGAATAAAAATAGCCTACTTATAATTCCTAAAAGCCCATGATGTTTTTACTCCAGCATTTACTTTCAGTCTTTCCCTGCCTCCCCCACTTAAAAAAAAAAAAAAAGACAAACTAATTCCATGATTTTTTTCTGGAATATCAACTCTTTTTTTTTTTTTAAGATTTTATTTATTTATTCAACAGAGATAGAGACAGCCAGAGAGAGGGGAACACAAGCAGGGGGAATGGGAGAGGAAGAAGCAGGCTCATAGCAGAAGAGCCTGATGTGGGACTCTATCCCATAACGCCGAGATCATGCCCTGAGCCGAAGGCAGACGCTTAACCGCTGTGCCACCCAGGCGCCCCTGGCATATCAACTCTTACCTCAATATCAATCCACTTGTTTTCCAACTCCAGGAGTACAGCATATGACCCAAGCTTGCTCAATGTGCCAGATCCTCCCTGGCCACAATAATTGTTTCAGGAATGGGCATATGACCTGTGTATGTACAATTAGAATGAATCCTAGGACCTATGAGGATGTTCCTGAGAACAAAGTCAGGATAGGATTGACCAGGCTGCAGTAACAAATATCAAATCTCAGGGGGTTAACTCAATAAGGTTTATTTCTTGCTCATGTCACAGTCTGATGAGGGGAGGGAGACATCCCTTTGGAGTTCCCCTCTAAGTGGTTAACTCAGTGATCTAGCATCTTGTACCCTGCCATTTTAAGCAAATGCATAAGGGGAGAACATGGTCAGTCATGGATTTTGTATGGCTAAGTTTGCTTTATTTCCACTGGCTTAAACTCAGTCATATGGCTTCCACTGAGTTCCAAAAGATGTGAAAAATATAGTCTTTCTATGTGTCTAGGAAGAAGAAAATGAAATAAGATTTGAAAAACACACAGGACTCTTTCTGCCATGTGAGGGAGGGTATGGGAAAAAGTAAAATAATAGAGCCACTGAAAGATGCATAAAACGTCAGGATTAATCTTTTTTCCAAAAAAAAGTTAATGTAAGATTTTCCAAAATGTGTAATACACCTAGAAACATGCCAAAATGTAAATACACCTAGTCATAGATCAGCTTATGCCCACCCAGAGGTCCCAGCGGGTCAACTCTTAGGAATATAAAATGCTCTGAGATGGAGCTCTGGCCCAATTTCCTTATTTTTTCCTTTCATACGCACTCAGCAAGCCGCCTCACTGTGGACTGCCTGTAGAAGGAAGGCACCCAAGGCAGAAGTACAGAGGAGAAAGGGGAGAATGAAAAAGACTGGGGAAAGAAAAGAGAGGAGCACATCTATGGAAAAAGAGAGGAGAGGAGGAGGGAGAAAAGGAAGTAGCAGCGGCGAGACACATGGCATTTGTGCTTCGAGGTTTTAGTAGATTATCTAACAACTTAGACAGCATTTCCTTAATTCTGCATTTCTTGCGAATAGACTGTGGCCTCATACATATAGAGAAGTGTGACTGGTCCTGCCTATGTAAAATGATAGAAAAAAATGTATTGGCCTCTGTCCCTAATTCCTGGCTCAGAACTCCTAAATCCCTTGGAATTTCCTGGATGATAGGAATGTCTTATGTTTTAATGAGGTGACTCTTGGTGGGATCTTGGATGGGGGTTGGTTACCAGAAAGACCATACCATAATCAGGAGCTGAGAAATTTTAGGCCCATCCCCCATTATCCAGAGATGGGAGAGGGGCTAGAAATGGAGTTAATGATAGATCAGGCCTCCATGAGGAAAGTAGATTTGGGGAGCTTCCAGGTGGGGAAACACATCTGCATACAGGTACACCCTAACTCCACAGGGACAGAAGATCCTGTATATGGAAACTTTCCAGACGCCCCCCCCCATGTTCCTCTCATCTGGCAGTTAACCTGTATCCTTTATGATATTCCTTATCATATAGTAATTGTATCATTATTTATTATTACATAATAAACTGGAAAAAGTATTTCATTAAGCTCTGTGGGCTGTTCTGGGAATGACTGAATTCAAGGGGAAAGGTCATAGGAACCTCTGATTTGTAGCCAAGTTGGATAGAAGTGTGGGTAATCTAGGGCCTACAATTTTTGGTTGGTGCCTGAAGTTGGGGGGTAGTCTTGTGGGACTGAACCCTCAACCTGTGGGTCCTGCGCTAACTCAAGTTAGCATCAGAATTGAATTGAATTGTAGGACACCCAGCTGTTGTCTCAGAAGCATTGCTTGGGGGAAAAATTCCTCATGCATTTGGTGACCCTAAGTTTCAGAAGCGAGGTGTGCTGTGTAAGTAGTAAAGGAGAGACACAGAAGAAGAGCATGGTTTTCCCCTTTACATTACAGAAACAGACCTTCACCTTTGTGAACTGATTTGAATGACTCCAAGACACATCCCTGATAGAAATGTAATCTCTCTCCTTGGCTCCTTTTATGGCATCCAGTCTTCCTCAGTGTTTACAAATGCTGCCATGGTGCCTTCTCTTTGGTTTAGTCTCTCGAAAACATTAATGTGTATCTGAGATAATATTTTTTGAGATATTTTTCTTTTTGCATGCCCTCGTACAGACTACTCCGGCCAGTCTTTCTCCAGAGGCATCTATTCAGCTAACAGAGGTTTAGGACTGTTACAGCAGGAATCCAAAGAGAACAGAAACACTAATATTCAGCTTATATACTATAGGATTTAGTTAGAAGACAACAGTTGCCGAAGCCAGGCTTTATGAAAAGAGGAAGAGTTTTCTAAATTCATGTAGCTCTCAAATGATAGAATTTCTTCTGGAGGCAGAAATGATACCTTCTACTATGCTATCTGGGTCGCGAACATGCTGTTCTAGGGACAGAGAAAGATATTTATTCATATGTTAAACAACTTAGTGTTCTTTATGCAGTGGGCATCATTCTGCGTGTTAGGATTACAGCAAATTAATAAAAGAGGCTGTCTTTGTTTAGGAACATACATACAATGGTGTGCTAGTAAATTGTTAATAACTGGCTCTCTGGAGAAAAAAGGCTCTGCTTTCTAGTACTTGCTAATTTCATGCTGTAAATTCTCCCAACATGGATGATTTCAAGTTACCCACATAATATCATGAAATACAGAGATGGGAAGGGATGTGTAGTTGTTGATTCTCTCCAGCTGGTGCAAGCTGGCTGTAGTACACTGATGGCTATGTGTGAGATAAAAACTCTGTGTGTGTGTGTGTGTGTGTGTGTGTGTGTGAGAGAGAGAGAGAGAGAGAGAGAGAGAGGGAGGGAGGGAGGGAGAGGGAGGGAAAGGAAATCAGACCCTAAGCACTTTAAAGAGACGGAAGTCACCTAAAGGGATTGTTGAATTTATTCCCAGGTATAGTTTGTGAGTGTGCTACCAGAAGCACCCCTGGTTCGCCAAATACTCTACTGTCATCTTGAAATTCTGAATTTTTTAATAAGGAAGACTGTATTCCTACTTTGTGCTGAGTCCTGCAAATTATGTAGCTGTTTCTTCTCATTACAATGCACTGTTTATTTACAGACTAAACTAATATTTAGGGTTTTTCCCCTATTATCTAGAGGATGGAGTCATGAAGAAATTGAGATGTCTTACGGAGATATAAAGAAATATTTTTTCAGCCCAGTCTGAAGAGCGATTTCACCTTGTGATAAGTGCACGAAAGTTACTATCCATTAACAACTCATCCTACTCTTGACTCTCACGGCTCTTCACCCACTCTGGTTCTTGACCTCCATCCCCATTACAGAGCAGAAGCACATCTGCATATTCACTCCCTGGACCTCATCATGATATCTCAGAATTTATACTGAATCTTAAGCTACAACCATCTTACACATGAGCCTCTTCCAGCTCCCTCCATGTATGGAACTTGCTTTTCACCTGGGACCTCTAATCGTCCAGCTTCGGTCATCAGCTCACTCTGACATGACCTGTCAACACCAGACTCGTCTCCATGGTAAGCTGCCCACACCCCACACTAGACTGCCACATCTCAATGCTCACAGTCAAGTAGGAGATCAAGTCTGGCTTGTGTTGCTACCTCATTAAAAAAAAATTTTTTTTTTTGTTATTGATGCTGAAAGACTGAGAGATTCCAGAAGAGAGAGGACATATTTTATTCATTTTCATATTTCTAACACCTAGCATTGTAGCCAGGTCAGAGCAGAAGCTCAAAAACAATTTATGCAATTCTACTGAACAATGTTCTCTCAAGCTCTCAGTCCTAACCTCTTGCCTTTACTGTCATCAGATGACCTCCTTCTAACTCCAGGGAGGAAATCAGTCGTGAAACAAGATACCCACATGTCCACTCACCCTCTAGGCCTGGGCCTTCCCCAAAGCTCCCTCTGTGGCCCTCCGTTCATTCCTCTTCATCCTGCTCCTCCCCCATCACAATGCAACTGTGACAAGTCTCATCTCAGGCGGATTTCCAAAGACTTCCAAAATGTGGCTTTATGCTCCTTATTTCTTTCAACCTTATTTCTCCCTGCTGTCCATACTGGTGACCTGGTCACTTTCTCACAAACTGCTGCACTTGCTCATGCTCCCGGGCCTGGGATGCCTCCCCCCCCAGACTCACTCTTTTACACCCCATCCTTTGCAGCACCAGTGTGAGGCCAATCTTGCTGGAGAAAGATTTAGAGAAACTTTTTACAATACAGTGAACATCTCTTTTCTAAATTTCACTACACCTTCTCAGTCCCAATTTTTTAGGCACTAGGGACAGTGAACTGGAAAAAACACACACAAAAATTGCAATTCTCTCTTTATTTTCTGTCATCTGCAGCTTTCTTTGAATTCTGATCTTCACCCTCAAAGATACAGAGAGAGAGAGAAAGGGAGAGGGAGAGAGAGAGAGAGAGAGAATATATCCACTTCCTCAGGTGTAAGCCCTGGGGAGGATAGAATTACTTAGGACTGTGAGGAGTCAGAATCCACAAGTTCCCCTGCTTTGCCCAAATCTGATTTAATTGCCATTGGGCTAGTCTTACATCTACAAGAAATGGGGAGCAGAGTAAGGGATGAGTCAACATTAGAAGCTTAAAGAAAGGAATGGAGAACTGGAATTATGACGTTCTGGGAAAGTGATTTTAATAATTCCATAAATTTATACCTTTGTTCATAATGACTAGCAGGGAAGAAATGGTTTAATCTTTGGAGCTTGCAGGAAAGAATTTCACCAGCTTTGCCAGCTCCGAAAATTGCTATTGATTTGTCACATCCCAATTGGGTTTGAGGTAATGCTTTCTTTTCTGAAT
Organism: Ailuropoda melanoleuca; assembly: GCF_002007445.2. NCBI lineage: Eukaryota > Metazoa > Chordata > Mammalia > Carnivora > Ursidae > Ailuropoda > Ailuropoda melanoleuca. The sequence continues at coordinate 128,765,185 of NC_048222.1, forward strand.
TTCCATAAAATGTAGGGAACCAGGTTTTAGGTTATAGAAAGGTAAACATTTCTGGCTAAGCCAGAGAAAGAACAGGAGTTGTATCTGATAACCATTTACCAAGGGACTACTCTACTTATTCTGATAATGTTGAAAATGGGACATGCGGCAATGCTCTCTGGAGTATTGGAGTATCTGGCCATCCAGGGTGGTTAATTTTATGTGTCAACTTGGCTAGGCCATGTTACCCAGAAATTTGATCAAACATTATTCTAGATGTTTCTGTGAAAATATTTTTTTAAGACGACATAACATTTAAATCAGCAGAGTAAAACCAATTACCAGTGCTCTGCAACGTGGGTGGATCTCTTCCAAGCAGTTGAAAGCCTTAATGGAAAAATACTGACCTCTCTTGAATAAGAGGGAATTCTGCCAACATATTGCCTTCAGACCTGACCTTTAGCATGGACACTTCTTCCCTGTGTCTCTAGCTTGTCAGCCTACCCTGCAGCTTTTGGACTTGTCAGCCTCCACAATTGTGTGAATCAATTCCTTAAAATAAATTTTTTTTTTCTATAAGTATGTGCACATTCTGTTGGTTCTGATTCTCTGGAGAATCCTAAGACCCTATCCTGTGTAAACTTGGAAACTTCCCTGAAGAGTAAGTTCATACTGTCTCAACACTGTCTCCCCTCCATTCTACTTTTAGACACAGACCATTCTAATACCTTTATTTTTCTTGGAGAAAAATAATAGGCATTATCTACAGACAAGGAGAAAGAACAGAAGCCAAATGTAAAGGTCATTTTAATAGGTTTTAATTGTGTAGTACACTATGTGATTTCTTTGTATGAACTAATTTTAATACACCCAAAAATGAGCAAAGGAAAAGGAGGAGGTAGGAGATAAGAGAAGGAGGAGAGAAGTAGATCAAGAATGAGAAGGAGAAGAAAAAGAAATGAAATTATGAAAATGAACAATAGATCTTAAAAAAAAATCTAAAACAAAAAACAGCATCCGTCCAGGATGAATCAATATGTTAGCCGAGCCCTTTTCTAGTAAAATGATATTTAGTTGTAAGAAAAGCAACCACAAAGGTTTTTTTTTTCTTTTCTCTCTCTCTTAAAAAAACTTTTTTATTTATGATTTGTACATTGTGTACTTCAAAGTCTCATTTAAACTTTCTATGGTGAATCATCCTCATTGCATATTTTCTGAGTAGTGTTAGTGAATCACTCTTTTAAAATGTTTTAAGTACTTAATGTTCCTTAGCATTCAACACTTAACACATTTGCTAAATGCTACTATGTTTGAATGCTGCTAGATAGCATTGTAAGATCATCGTTTTCCATAGAATTAAGTATTGAAATAAGATATGAAAGGATGGTGTCTTGTTTCTGACATTCCAGAAAATATATTAATTGTTGACAAGACCAGTAGAATAGCATAGTATAAATATAAAAATGCCTGCATTTTAAGTCAAAAGATCTAGATCCTAGGGGCGCCTCAGTCTTAAGCATCTGCCTTCAGCTCAGGGCGTGATCCTGGCGTTCTGGGATCGAGCCCCACATCAAGCTCCTCCTCTGGGAGCCTGCTTCTTCCTCTCCCACTCCCCCTGCCTGTGTTCCCTCTCTCACTGGCTGTCTCTCTCTCTGTCAAATAAATAAATAAATAAATAAAATCTTCTTTAAAAAAAAAGGCTCTAAATCCTAGTCCCAGCCGTCACTACAGGTCATCTTAAACAAAACTCTTTGGTATCTCTACACTTCAGTCCCAGCCTTAGCTATAATTTCTGAACATTATTATGAGTATTATGAGAGAGATTATTTAATGTGAGAGTGCTCGGTACAGAGAGGCATTTGTCTACACTGATGCAATTTAGGGAGGTATGGAATCACTAATGTTGTGTACAGTGGAAGTGAATGGTGGAAGGAGGTGAGAGAGTCAAGAGGACATTCAAGGACCTTACCCCAGAGCTCTGGGCTAAAAAAAAGGTGACACAAAGAGCTAAGGGACCCTCTGCACTAACAAGAAAGGGTATAATTGGGCCAGCATTGGGTTTTCCTCTCTCCCAGGCTCAGGGGAGGGGTGTGGCAAGTATGGCCAAACAAGGTAGCAGAAGAGAATTAGAAGTCGCTACTGGATGAGGCCACATGGTCTGGGGATCCATGCTCTTTCTGATGGCAGGTGGCAGAAGTGATCTGTCAGCTGAGGGGACCTCTGGCTGGCAGAAGCAGAATGTCCAGAAAGCTCTCTTCTAAGGGAGTCCAAAATATTTCAGGAATGTTGCCTTTGGAAGGATAGTCCTTGATATCAAGAAACCCATGTGTGGATAAAAATACCCATCTCTCTGAATTGTTGAAAGGGTTATATACACAAAGTCTTAGCACAGTGCTTGGTACCTAGCAGGCCTTCACTAAATGATAGCTGCCATTGTGTTTACTGTTATCATTATTGTCAACATTAAATGGGAGAAGGAAGTGAGGGAAATCAAATTCCACAGCAAAGGAGGGCCCTCTATAGATAATTTCCAAATTATTCTCGAAAGAATTAAAAAACATTTGGTTTCCTCTGAATGAGCAGAACAGAGGTATAAAACTGATATAGCTTAGAAGATTCATCTGAATTATCTGCCCTACAACTGGTGGTGGGGCAGGGAAGCCTCTGGATGTGAGGCTTTTAGAGCTGCCGAGGGTAGGGACTAATGACTCCTCAGGGTGAGAGCCCAAGGATGGCATGTGTGTACATGTGAACAAGTAGGTGATTATAGAGCATTTAATCCCCATTTACCTATTCATTAATGGAAGCAGGAATACCAGGAAGGGGACCTGATATGCTCCTCTAAAGTCCAGGCACTTTATCCATTTAACTTATTTAATACTCATAACCACCTCATAAAGCTTTTATCCTTCCTCTGAGAAGGCAGGGGTGCAGAGCGCTTGAGTGATTTTTCCCAGCGGGTACTGAAACTGGGATTGAAACCCAGGGCAGTCACTCCTCCAAACAAACCCCTGAGTTTGTGAAGTCTCCTTCCTGTGCCTTCTTCCCTTGATAGCATTATTCCCTCAGCTCTCCTCTGTGTAGAAGCGATGTTCATTTTACATGGCACTTGGCGGGAAAACTGTCCTCTTGTGAACACTGACCTGAGCTTTTTGAAGTGGTTTCCTCGTGAGTGCTGTTTACCATCACCGAGCAGTCTGTTGTTCCTCGGAGCGCTGGTGCGTGTCGGTGAGGGTACCTAGTGAAGCAGTCTGCACTTTCTTTGGCCACAAACCACTGGTGCCACTAAACAGAAGAAGAAACAAAGGGAAATCAAGCATGCAGTAATGGTGCGAGTGTTAAACGGCAAGAATCATAATTTCTCGGTTTACCCCCTTGGTGGATACTCTCCTAAAACATACATACGCTCTCCTTTTGCTGTGTTCTTTACAGAGAGCTACCTTCGACATCTACTAATGTTAAGCATATTTTCTCTGCTTTTAATTGGAGATTTCTTCTTCATTTTAAATAATCTATCTAAAATTAATGATGCTAAAATAGTTACCGTGGTGCTGATAATTTCTTCAACTCTGCGTGTTACAAAAATGCAACTAAGCAGGAAAAAAATAGGTTCTAGTTAAAATGACAAGATTTATATCCTTTTTAAAAATGACGAAAGTTATATTTGGATCTTCATACTATTGTTTTTCATTAATGCTTGTTTCAACATTACAGAATTAGTTGGGAAGAAAGTGTCCTTTAAGCATTCTGTCACTTCAAATATATTCATTTTTAATTAGAAATTTTTCTGGTAAAGTAAAATTAGGGCGTACCCAAACCTTCTAAAATATGACACTTAGTTGACTTTTGCCATCTCAATAACATGTATGACAATGAAGAATAATTCTTATCATAGATTTCAATAGTTTTATTCAGAAAAAAACTCCCACATTTACTGTAGTTCCCAGGGGTTCGTCTACATGTTCATAAATGGATTACTCTTTGAGAGAGAAGTTCAAGGAATGTATGACTTTTTTTCCAGGCAGTCACCCACTCCATTCTCTGACGGTTAGGATTTAGCATTTCACAAACAAAAACATCACTTTTTCTTATTGTTACAAAACCTGGATTTTGAATGTAAAGAAGGCTCACAGCAGCGGAGTCTTGTTGGTAAAAGGTGAGATGCTAGAAACCATTCTGCCGCCTTTCGTTTCAGTGACTTCCCACCACTTTTTTTTCAGTGATGTTGTATATGCTATAGGTGTCCGCCTTCACAACTTTCCACTTGCGTGGAATTCCATCTGTTTAATCAAACCGAAACAAACTGTAGTGTCAAGGTCCTTGTACCTTAAAAGATTTCCTTCCTATTATCTTGTTAACCCATTGCATCATTCAGAAGAATAAATACCCCAGCTCAGCACACAGGAAATGTAACCAAAAGAAAAAAAAAAAAAGGAAATAGAGAATAGTAAGATATATACATGTGTATGTCACACACACACACGCGTATACAAAATACATGGTCTATGTAACAGAAAAGTCAGTAATTTATTAAATACATATAATGATATTGCCTAGTGTATTTAAAAAGTAATAAATTATGATATAATCTTGAATTTGTGGTAGAATTGTGTAGCAGGAAAAAGATGTAGCTGGATTCCAAATTCACTCACAGCACACTTACATGTGCAAAGGAAATGTAGCTTCTTCATTTCTCTGTGGTTGACTTCATTCTCCTATGAGCCTTCATCCTGCTGGATGGAACAGACCTTTAGATGCACTGACAAATAATTGATGATTTAAACAGTATCCTTTTGGTCTAAATTTCAATCTCTTCGAGTATGATGTGATACCATCCATCAGAACTAGCTTTAATGTTTTGTTTTGGGTGATTCCATCTTTCAGTAAACGCTCAGATTTCCCGAATGCTCCTTTCCCTTTCGGATAGCAGCTGGGTGTCTGAGGGGCGTTACTGTGCTCACTGTGGCATCCCTGGCCATGTACTGGCTGCTGTCCTCTGCAATCTGGCTGCCTTGCTTCTTCCCCTGGGCATCCTGCTGGTGGCTGCTCCTGAGGTCTGAGGCAGGCGTGACTGGTCTGTGCTCTCTCACGTTGGTCTGAGACCAAGGTTTCTCTCTGGTGATTTGGCCCCTGAAGGTTGGCTGTCACCTGGCTTCAAAGCCATTTTGCTTTCGCCTGGAGATTGCCGCCAAGTTGGACAGCCAACACCATCGGCTTTCTTCTTCACACCTCCTGCCAGCAGAAACTTTAGAACTCACTGTGTTGTCTGAGAGCCAAGGGGAGCTCAAGAGGGCTAGCTCATACTCTCCCCAAACATGTAGTGGCCAGGCATGCCCTGCAAACCAGTGCTCTCCCACCATGCCGCTCTGCTTATCTAGCAGATCTGTCCCTGCAGGGCTTCAGCCAAGAGGAGGCGGCCAGGACTCGGTGTTTCCTCACCTGCCTCTTTCCCCACCTGTACCAGTTCACAGGTTCTTGCCACACCCCTCTGCCAGCTGTCCAATCCTCCCTCCTCACTTCAAACTTCAAGATCAAGTCACCAGATCAGGTTCTTCCCATGTTAATAGGACAAATATGGTGTTTAGAAAAAGTGTTTTATTTTTCAATAAGATCAGGAAAAAAAATCCTATTTTGGTTTTCAGAAGGCAAACAGTGAATCTTTTTCTTTGCACTCCTGCCACAAAAGGTTCAAATACACAACCTTCCCTCCACCTCAGGCCCCTCCCTTGCCCCGGGCCTTTTCCGCAGGTTCCAAATAGGAAAGCCCAGTAATACATTTCCAAAAGATGTGACCCTTGTTCCGTGTGCAAAAAGAGCTGCAATTTCAAGGGTCTCTTGAGCTAATATATCGATAAAGGAATCATATTTTACTCTGAATGTTAGCAAGCCTTAAAATTTGAGACATCTGTATTTATGGCTAGACTCATTCTAGCATTTATGTGGCAGCAGCAGGAAAAGGCTTTTGAAAATTCGGTATCTGATCAAATTGTTGTTTTTCATCTTATTTTATAGATTATTTCCTCTCTCATTTCATGTTTGGGCATCCTAAAATAGTTAATGACCCTCTCTCTATTAATAAAATATGAGTTAGAGTTCATTTAATCAAAAAGACTTAAAAGTAATTCAACATTCTACACTGTATTTGGGAGACGACCTCAGACTTTATCACTGAAAAAAGATTTTGAATTCATTTTATGAAATCTAATATGAGGCTTTAGGTCAGTACCTAAGACTCTCTACATAATTTTCTTGTTAAAAAACACAAACTGTCAAAGCAAAACTGTCATTTGATTGTCTATACAACCCTTGAACTTAGGAATTTTTAAAAGAGTTCTATGAATTCCCTGTAGTTATATGCAATATTTTGTATTTACATTTTCATGGGAGAAAAATCATAAATTTATCAATTCATCAAACCAGGGATTCTGATTCCCAAACAGGGTTAAATTTTCTTCTGTGCTTTATGCCCAATAATAGTGAGTGGCTAATCAATTATTTGAGAGAAATAGAATATAAATGACAAATTGCCCTTTGGAATGAATAAGTAGGTTGAGAGGTTCTTATTATGAATAAAGTTTTAGTTTTTTAAAGGTAAATAACCGTGTAGCTACATAAATTTTCCCTCACAAAAGATGTAAAATCAAATGAACTGATTCTAATCTTCCTGAGCCCCTGCTAGCTGACTGCACAGAGTGCAAACTCCTTAGCACAGTACCAAATGCCATTTACAACTGACCCAGCCCAGCCTTTGCCCTCACTCTCTATTTCCGCCAAGCCCAATTACTCACTTTCCTCTGAATCCCTCATGCATTTTCAAGCCTCTCTGTTCAAATTCTCTCTGTCTGGCAAACTCCTACCTATCCCTCAATATCTCTTCCCCCTCCCTATGCAGAGTCCCCATAATAGCACCCTGCACATCTCGCCACTGTAAAAGCATGCCAGACTGCACTTATTTCCCTGTCCTAACCCACTATTAACAGAACTGTCCTGATGGCTGGGACAATGTTATATTCATCCCATGTTCCTAGGATGGAGCATAGTGCCTGGCTGAGAGAAACTCAATAAATGCTGGTTGAACTAATAATTAGAGGATTTAAGAGAGTTAAAAAAGGACTCTGGCAGAGGACAGTGAGAGGAGGCTCTGCTTTTGGACAAAAAGACATGAATTCACCCTATTCTCATGACATTATCTGGAATGATATGTCATTGTCCCCACAAAGGTATTCAGGTATCAGCTGGGAATAGTGGCAAAGTTATGGCGGCTCAAGCCTTATGCCAGAGCGGAGTCCACCCTCTCCTATCTCAGCCTCTCTACTGCCCCTTTTCATTTCTTTTCTTCCTGCTCCCCCTCCTTTCCCTGTCATTACATCACACCCCATCCCTGTGTGCCATACACATACCAGGACCCAGATGACAGCAGTCGAGTTGGGTGGTTCTGGGCACCCTTCCACCAGCCAGGATTATGGACTCATATGTAGAGGCTTAGAGTTTGCAAAGCACTGTCACGATGTCACATATATCATCTCATACAATCTTAATTTGGGCCTAGTAATCTCCAGTCAGCAGTGGAGAAAAAACACAGTGATTTAAGTCACCTGAGGCAAAGTACCTGGATGAGCCCAGCCTGGAACAAAGTCTTTTAACTCTATTTGCACTTTGGAGTTCATGTTGGAAAACAGGGCAAAGTTGGTGATGATGTCCTTATATTAGCCAAATATTAATAAAAACGTTTTTGTTGTTCTAAAAGTAATTAATAGGCAGTAAAAATTACATAAAACACATAAAAACTATAAAATAAAATACAATGATTTCTTGCCTACTGCCCCCCAAGATCTTTATCCCTGCTCTCCTAAGGTTACTACCATGATAAATGTCTTGTGTATCCTTCCAGAAATGTCTTCAGTGTCCTTCAGAAATGTGCATATATATACATATGTGTTATATAAAAATATTACATATATTTATAAGTGTACACAACCAGAAGTATGCATAAATGACTGTAAGTATGTATGTATAAATATGCCCCTACATACAAATATAAGACAATTTAAATATAAAACATAACATATAAAATCATACACATATATGTATTTGTATATATACACATATATAAAATAATTCTATATAAAGTCCTGTCTGTCCTATGTATATGTGTTGTTTATATATACATATGGATATATACACACACATACATACACAACCTCCATATATATATATATGGAAGTTGTGTGTGTATGTATGTGTGTGTGTGTATATATATATATATATATATATATATATATATATATAGTCAACCTGGACCTGAATGTGAAGGGGCATGGCTGGTGGTAGAAGCTGGTGACATTACTTCCGATGGAATGCCAAATGTAACAAAGTGAATCAGGGAGCAGTCTGTTTGTTGTTAGAGAAGATAGCTGCTTATGCAGTGCCAGATCTTCTGTTGGGCCCCGTCTGGTTCGGGCAGAGTCTTTTTCCTAGGAATCCTGGTCTGTGGGTCCCCCTATTTAGTGACTCTCAGAAGTTGCTCCCATGACAGCAACTGCTGTGACCATTTGAGCTCCACGACTGATCTTCTGGTTCCTTTGAAACATATCCATCTGAGCTCAATGGAATGGTCTAGAGTGGTAATTGACTGTTTATTGACTCCACCTAGCCTCCCTGCCAGTGACTGGAGGGTAAAGACAATGGTTCAATCATTTCTGTTGCTCCAGCACAGACCCCACCCCTCAGCGAGTGCTTGTCGCCCAGATCTGAAGCTGTAACTGGCATTCACAATAGCTCACCAGCGAAGTCTCCACAGAGCTCAATGGAGAGGTAGATGCCCTTTCTTACTGAAGAGTCACCAAGAGCATCCTCTCTTCTAGACACCATTTAGAAGTAGGTCATTTCTCTTCAGGGCTTCTAGCTTCCTCTTGTATCCTCATACTCTTTGAAACTAGCGAACTAAAGCAAGCCATTTTGTGTGATTTCTGCATTAGCCAGCTGAGGTTATTTTGGGGGACGGTAATTGTTTTATGTTCTGAAATATTCCTGCAGACTTCACATATTCTTTGTTCTACTGGAGAAGAAATCACCTTGAGTCTCTTAGGAAGCATGCAGTGACAGAAGAAAATTTAAAAAATGGAGCAACAACAACAAAATGGAAAGAGAGATAAAGACCAAGAACTTCAATTCTGCAAACTCATAGGCATACATTTTTTAATGACGTAGTTGTTAGACTTGGAAGCAGTAAGGCTGGACTGGAACACACCAACTGGAAACAGGGATTCAGTCCCAGCTTCACCATGGAATGGTGAGGCAGGACTTCCCCAAGCTTCAGCTGCCTTGCCTGTGGCATGGGCTAACTGGGAAAGAGGAGTCTAAGTAGGTGCAATAGAGGCACTGAGGCTCTGATAAATTTCCTGCTGGAAGAACCATTCACTTATCCTGTGTTTAGAGAGACAGCTGGAGTTAAAGGGATATGGATTTTGACCCAGTTTAAGGAAGAACTTCCTAATATAAAGTTTTCAAAAAATGAAATAGATCCCTTTGTAAGGTGATAAATTCTCTGGTAGTGGAAAGATCTGAACCACCCGGGGATAGAAGAATGTCTTATGTGGTTTCCAAGTTTCCCCACATCCCTTAAGAATATGATTCTGTGACCAGCTGATCTCTAAGGCAGCACTAGCCAATTGAACATTTTCTGCAGTGATGAAAATGTAATATATCTGTGCTGTCCAAAATGGTAGTCACTAGCCACATGTGCCTGTTGAGCCCTTGAAATGTGGCTAGTATGGCAGAGGAACTGAATTTTTAATTTAATTCAGTTCTAGCTAATTTCAATTTAAAAAGCCGCATATGGCTAATGGCTACCATATTAATCCAGCTCTGAAATCTTTGATGGTTTTCTGGCTCTCATCTTCATGGCCTATCTCATCATCAACACATACTCTGTCCTGGACACCATACGTAAACTTGCTCTATTTAGGATACGGTCTTTCTTTAGAGGGAATTACCTCCTGAGAAAGAAGTAGAACCCATTTAAAAACATGGAAATAGAATAAAGAATAAGAATAGATAGCAAATAGACTATTGCCAAACTGGAAAGGGCAGCCAGAGAACCCACTGTACGGCCACAATAAAAACACTGGTGTTTCTAAGAAGCATAAAGATGTGAACTCCCCCTGGTCCTGGGGGTGGGAGGGAAGTAGCTCTGAGCTCAGTGCTCCCAAAAAACATGCTGTTGCGCTGAATAGAGGATTCTTCTCGCAGTACACGCTCAATGGGCGGTTAGTTTTTTTTCCTATACGTTTTAAGAGTGATAGAGATTTAGAACAACGTGATAAAGTAACCTCAGGCTTCATGTTACTTCACCAGAAAGAGGAAGTTGTTTGAATTAGAACTTATCATTTCAGATCAGGAAGAGGCCTCAGAGATTATATAATCTAGTCTCTATATTTTACAGAGAAGAAAACCAAAGCCTGAAGCCCCGAAAAGGCTTGTGACTTGCCACAGTCGTGTAGTTACTAATAGAATATTTCATTTGTGTAAAAAAGTTAATATGCAGTAAATCACAAAAAGGTACCCATTGAAAATAACCTTTCTCTTAAAAATAGAAACAAAAATAGTGCTTCCTGAGAGCTTATTAGAGCTGAAGAAGAGTCAAAGGTGTCATCAGTAGCTTTCCTGGGGAATGTTTCAATCCTCTCATGCTTCCTGAGAGTGTGACAGGACCTTTACTGGAGACCTGCTTGGAGGATGGGACTGAACTTCTGCTTGTGCTGACCTTGGCTAAGACCATGTCTCCTCAGACTTGGTCTGGAGAAAAACGGCAATGAGCTCACGCTCTGCTCCAGGGCCATATTCTCTACAAACAAGGCTGTCTGGGGCAGTTCCCAAGAAGAAATTCTTCCCCCTCAGAGTTCATTGAACATTCTTGTAGGTCCCCTAGAGAATGGCAAAATCTAAACAAAATAGTTCTATTTTCAATTTGTCTTTCTGAAAACCGAACTTCACCCACATGAAACTAGCCAGCAGGCTTCAAATGCTGAAGGCTTCTAGGTACTTTCTGAGTTTGCTCTGACTCATGTCTTACCTACATTTTTATCCTCGATTTAAAAAAAATAAAACAAAATAAAGCAAAGAAATGAGGGCTCTCTTTCAATGTAAACTATTTGATTCTTCCCACATCCTCATCTTTTCTCCATTACCACGTAAAACTCTTCTTCCTTGAAATGGGTATAGAATTCAGATAACTAACATATTTGGAAGAATATTTATGGAGCATTTAGACTTTTGACATTCAGCAATTCAATAGAAGGTACTGTCACGTCAAATGCTATGATCTAATCACATTTCTTTTCATAATGACTAACAGATTTTCATGATGTCAGTTGCCCATACAAAAACCATATTTGGCTTTCTTCTGGGATCTTTTTGGATAAAATAAGAGTTCCTAAGTCTGGCAGCTTACCATTAATCTTTTCTTTTCTTTTCTTTTCTTTTCTTTTCTTTTCTTTTCTTTTCTTTTCTTTTCTTTCTTTCTTTTTTTTTTTTTTACCCATCAAACCACTTCTTAAATTCCCCCCAGCCTCACTCTAACACATTCATTTTCAGCCAGGCTATTCTTTGTACCATGCTCCCTCCCCCAAATTCTTATTTATGAACTTCTTTATGCCTTCCTTGCATGGCTTTCCATACTTCATCCCCTCTATTGGGGGCCATCCCTTCTTTCACGAATGAGCATGAAGCTGCTTCTCTTCTAGAAATCATCCCATCTAAGCCCATCCAAGACTTGTGTTCTATCACTTGTCTACTGTGAGAGTCACTGTACATTTTGTTTTGTATTACTTTTGTGCAAAAAGCTGTAAACTTTTATTTATTTATTTATATTTTTTTAAAAGATTTTATTTATTTATTTGACAGAGAGACAGCCAGCGAGAAAGGGAACACAGCAGGGGAGTGGGAGAGGAAGAAGCAGGCTCCCAGTGGAGGAGCCTGATGTGGGACTTGATCCCAGAAAGCCGGGATCATGCCCTGAGCCGAAGGCAGACGTTTAACGACTGCGCGCTACCCAGGTGCCCCCAAAGCTGTAAATTTTTAGAGCTAGGGATATGAGGGTGGAGACAGACAGCACAGATGCAGAGTTGGCTTTACCCCTGTCAGTCTCCAGATAGGGGCTGGAGTTCACCTTGACTGAGTGATATGTCCAAGATCACATGGAATTAGAAGCTACATCTCCAAGACCACTGCCCATTTCATCACACCACATTGCCTTTTACTTTCATACCTGCATCATGCTAATAACATGGTGATTATAAATAGTATTGCATAATACATAAAGAAAAATTCACCACCGCATTAAAGTGATGCTTATGTTTTTATTACTTAAAATTATGGCTGTGGCAGAGAGACAGCTGGACCACATTTCTCAGTCTTACCAGCAGTGAGATGAAAATAGAAGAAGAATAGAAATAATGTATGTAGCTCCAGGTCTGGCCCATAAAAAGCTCCTTGCACACATCCATGCCCTCTGTTCTTGCTCTGATGGTTGATGTTGGGTTCCAGGGTGATTGGAGGCCAGAGTTGAAGGTGGTAAAGTCATAAGATGAAAGAAGCTTGGTCCTGAATCACCTTTTGGAGAAGAGCTGCCTGGTGATTCTGAGCGCCCACTTTGAACTGTGTTACGGGCAAAAACTATGATATTAACAAGAAACAGTGTTAAGCCACTGAGATTGGCTAGCATCTATCCAAACTAATATACATTCATTACATAATTCTTACAACATTCATATGAACTTGATAGTATCCCCATTGAACAAATGGAAAACCCAAAATGAAAGTGGTCACACTTCTCACATGAGGCACAGCCAAAATGTGAACCCAAGTCTATCTGATTCTACATGTGCTTTTTTTTTTTCATGAATACAGAGGTTCTTGTGATGACGATTCAACCTAATAGATTTAGGTAAGAACCATTTTATGCACCTATGTAGAAATGCATCAACTCTGCCCACCACCAACAGATGGCAGTAGTGGCTGCCTATAGACTGTCACCGAATTTATGAACAAATGGATTATGGAATATCATAAAACAAATATAACCTATCTGTGCCTACAGGAGTTTCTGAATGCTCTGCTGCCTTTTCTCTGTGAGGAATAATTTTACCCTCTTGAGAATTATCATTTCAAGTTATTCAAACTTGTGGGCCTTTAATTCTCTCTGAGAGTGAGGAAATCAGCCTACAATCAATTGTATTCAGTAAATACCTTCAGAGGCTGACGTTCCATTGTGTGCATGTGAACTGATCCTGTAAAGAAATTCACACTGGGTTGGCCCTCTCTCCCTCGGGGAGACAGCTTGGTAGTAAATTATGTTCTGTGATTACTCTTGGCAGTGGGTCAACAAGGCTACAACTAATGCCAATTTAAATTTTCTTTCTTCCTCCCTTCCTCCCTCTCTTTCTTCCTTCCCTTCCCTTCCTACCTTCCTTAGCTTCTCTATATTTTAAAAATTTCCTTCTATGAACACATGTAATTGTACAATTAAAATAATATTATAGATGGACACTCAAAACCAAGCAAGCATTGTGAAGGACACATTATAAAGAATGAGGCAGAGCAGCAGAATGGTTGACAAAATAGGCTTTGGATCATGAAAGTCTTGGGTTCAAAGCTCTGCTCTGCCACCCTCTTACAGTATGGCCATAGGAAAGTTTCCCAGCCTTCCCGAGCCCCGGTTTCCCCATCTATAAAAAGAAGGGAGAGTATTACATCTACACTACAGGGTGTTGTGAGGATTAAACACAATATGAGGCAGAGGGCCTGGGGATAAGATGGTGAAGATGGTGAGGATGATATACATGTGATTAGATTAAAATAGTTTTAATTCACAATAAAATCATAAACTGCGATTGTATACTAATTATTCTCTCACTTATCATATTAACTCAAGTTATTTTCTGGTGTGTATACAGCCTGAATGTCCTAGATCCTCATACCTTCCTCAAAACAGAAGTCACATCTTCTTTTTATTCTCTGGCAGACCTGGTCCATCAACACAGAAAGAGAATAAGTCAGTCAGTACTCCTTGAGTAAGGGAATTATAACATGATCTTTGCTCTATCTCTAAGCATTCAACTTCAGATTTTCGCAGAGCGGTTTTTATAGTACCATACCTGTCCATGAAGAAGGAGGAAAGCAGGTCTGTCTAGAAGAATGCCTAACATGGTGCTATAAAATCAGAGAACTATAGACTATAGAAATATAGACTATAGAACTAGAGAGACTATAGACTAGAGAACTATAGATTATTGAACTGTCCTGAATGCTGTGCTTGCCACTCACCACATGTGGCCATTTAAATTTAAATACAACTAAAAACACACTTCCTCACACTAGCCACATATGTCAAGTGCTCAATGGCCACATGTGGTGAGTGGCTACCCCACTGAACAGTGCAGATATACAATAGTTCCATCACTGCAGAGAGTTCTACTGGATGCTGTTGCTCCCGAACGCCTCAGAAAGGCCCTGAAAGTTGGAGAAAAAGAACTATCAGAGTCAGGGCCTTCAGGCCAAATACTTCTTTCTTCAATTTTAATATTTTAAAAGACCATTAAATGCCAACTATGTGACATGTGAATGGCTACAATTTATTAAGCATGGTATGTGCAAGACATAATGCTAAGCCCTTTGCACACATCATTTATCTAATCCTCATGCTCTCAAATGTAGACATTATTGATAATAATCATTATTACTAATAATTATTAATACTCATATCAATTATAATAAATATTATTAATTATTAGTTATGAAAAATTGCTTTTTAGAAGTGAGAAAACAGAAGCTCAGAGAGGTTGAATAACTTGCCTGAGATCACACAGCTTGAAAGTAGCAGAGCTGGGATTTAAATTCAGCATTGTCTGGCTCAGCCAACTCTGCGCTTACTCACTAGGTTACTGGTTTTCCTTTATCATACCTCTCTGAGGCGCAGTTTAGGGGCTGTGGAGATATGCAAATGCATGCAACAATAACTACCTTCAAAACCGGTCAACCTAGTTGGGGAATAAATGGACAGAGATGAATATAATTAACTACAGTTACAGAACAAGCTCTGTTAAAGAAGAATGACAGATATGATAAAAAGAAATATGGAATGGACTGGAGGTAAAAAAAACAATTAAGAGGCCCTTGCATTAGTCAGGGCATACTCAAGATAAGGTGTAGGAGTTGAATAGTGGAGATAGTGGAAATGGCAAAAGGCATAGAGGAAGAACAATCAGTATTCAGGACCATTTGTATTTAGGGAGAAAGAGAAAGGGACGTTTGGTTGCCAGTCTCTAAGATGAGCCCCTTCCCCACAGTGATCCTTGCCTACTGGTATTCATGCTTTGGTGAGTCCCTCTCACAGTAGAGCTGACCTGTGCAACCAGTAGGACATGGTAGAAGTGATGACATGAGACTTCCAAGGCTAGGTCATAAAGGCAGCTTTCACTGCCTCTTGTAGTTTACCTACTCTGTGGGAGGCCAGCCACCATGTTGTGAGGCCACTTAAAAGTCCACTTGAGGATGAAACTCTGAGACATAATAAGTTCTTACTATTGTTTTTAGCTACTAAATTTTGGGATGATTTACTATGTAACAATAGATAGCAAATAGAGGAGGCATCAGATTATTTCATGATTTCAAACTCGGGTGATGATGGAGCTAATTACCCATTTCCTTCTTTTCAAAACATAATCCATATAAACAAGCCACTTAGCGATCCAAAGCCCTGTGGACTTTCATTCAAAGAATAATTGTCTGGCAACTGAAAAGTAGATAAACTCTATTTAATCCTTTACAACAGTCTCTCCTAAATGTGCTGAAGGAGGACTACTCTCAAAATACTTAGCTAAATTTCTTTAAAATCTCATTTCCTATCTTATACTCCATATTGCCTTGATACCAAATTAGCTTCAAAATTTGTCTTCAAGATCTTCCCAAAAAAGTGTACCATAAACTCAAGCCAAGTAGGCTTTTGTCACTCCCTTCATTGATCAGGGTTTTATTATGTGGATCTATATTACGCTCTGTCTTTACAGCTTTCGTATCCTCTCAGTATTTGCATTCTGTAAAACAGCAAAGGAGAGCTCGGGAACCATTCCCGAAAGCAAAGAATCCTCTTTTAGAGGGAAAGAGTGGGGAAGGGAGAGTGAGATTGTCCATGTTGCAACTACAAATAAGAAAATAAAAATTCCCTGTAATTTTTTTTTTTAAATATATATGTTCACCAAAGAAACCAGCTCAGGAGGTAGCCTGGTACAGGAAAGATCATTTACTATTTGTGTGATACTGAGGATGTTAGATAGCACTTCTGTATCTCAGTTTGCTCATTTGCAAAATGATAATATTGACTTGCTAGCTTGTGGAAGGATAAAATGAGTGAAAGCACAAAAAGTGCTTCACATAGTGCCTGCCAAGTTGGAAGCAGGCAATAGCTATTAAAGTCTAAAATATCTCAAGTATTAGCAATTCTGTGTCCTGAAATGTTACCAAAAGGGCAACTTATTTCAGATGCCAGTACCTGAGTACCCTTCTAAATCTTGCTTTGTTTGCCTCTTTTCATATTTTGGGAGAGCTGCTTCTATCATTGTTAGGACAACAGGTGGCTGTGATATTGGTGTGGCATTGAATAACATTCATCATGTCTGGACTCAAAAGCTGTAAGCACCTTAACTCTGATTCATATCATGTCATATGTGGCCAATACCTTCTACAACCAATTTTTTTCTTATCTTTCTGCACATTTGTTTCTGATTCTGAATACATATAGTAAAGCCCATTATACTATAATTGCTGAAACTTACTATGTAGTATAAGCATTCAATTTAACTCCACAACTATTTTTTGGGTCCTTACTATGTGCCACAGTTCTGGGTATTTTGTCAGCATCAATGTACAGAAAGCCAAAGACCCGATTCCATGGAGCTTACACTCCAGTGGGAGGATACAGAAAATAAATAAATATAGCATATTAGTAAATTTTATAAGATATTAGAAAGTGATCATTACAACAACAACAAAAAGAAGTGAAAATCTAGGATGAGATACTTATAGCCGTTACTTCTCTGAGGATAGTATCTTATATATCTAAAGACAGATTCATCTCTAGAGGATGCACAGCCAGAGTAGTAACGTGGATGAAGCTGTGACCTAGAGATGGAAGCCTTGATGAAAGTGAGTCCCGAGTTGGGAATGAGAGCTTCCCTAGATATCTGGGTTCTCTAGATTAATTCAATGCTTCTCCCATTCTTTCGAGAGCCATTAGGGGAGTTATTTCAAGAACTTTAGATAGATGTCTTTAGCTATCTTTTGCACATTCTTCATATATGTTCATCCAAGTTTATCTTCCAAACCATTGACCTGGAAACCTTCCATTATTTCCTTCCATTATTCCCCATACTGGTCAGGGTTCCATTTAAGAAGCAGAAACACTGTGGACATTAAGGACTAAGGAATTCATTGTAGAAATTAGACCTCATACAATTACAGGAGAAGCTAGGGAAATAAAGGCCTGAAAGGATCAGAGGAAAATCATTAACCAGTTGCTGGAGTGGAACTATGAAGAAGGCTAATGTTGAAGTCTATGGAAGGTTGTTGGCTGTTTGTGGCAACCACCTCTGTGAATCCTAGTGAACTATCTGATGGTAAGCCTGGGGTCACTCTTGGTCAGGAGCACTAGCAGTTAAGAAGGAAAGATGGACATATGTGGAGAAGAGTGAGGAAAAACGAGAATCAAGAATAAACTAGAACCTAAAATGAAATACTGGAACTCAGTCTCTCTCACTGCATTTAATCCTGATGACCAGTAGGAAAAGCTGCTACCGTAAGTCTGAGGGCTGTTCCTGTGCCCAGCCTAGTACTTGGAGAAGCTGAAGGAAGAGATGAGCAACAGCTAGACAAGGTGTGGGCCAGGTGCTGCCCAGGTGAGTCAGCAGATCAGTGACAACATGATGGCTGCTGTTTCACTTCCACCTTCCAAATCATGGCCAAATGCCTATGTGGCCACCCTTGAGCCAGAACCATACAGAGAAGGAAATTGTGGGAAATGTGATTCCAACTAAGCAATGTGGATGGGTACAAAATCAACATAATCCTTACATATCAATCAATTTTAATTCTTATAGTTTTCTTAAACATGCCCCTTTCTTTCCTTCTCTACTACCATTGCTCTAGTTCAGATCCCTGGCATCTCTTTTCTGCTTATCAACATAGCAGAGATACAAAACATTTGGTGATGGGTATTAAGGAGGGCACATATTGCATGGTGCACTAGGTGTTACACGCAAAAAATGAATCATGGAACATTACATCAAAAACTAAGGATATACTGTATGGTGACTAACATAATAAAAAATTATTATAAAAAAATTTTGATGAATTTTAGTGTCCTGCTTGTAGGTACTATGACAAGAGCTTCTGCCCATCTAACTCTTTGTGGCACCCTCAAGTCTTGGGAATACTCTTGAACTTTCTTGGCTTCATCATCAGCCAATATTGCTGGCATCGCCCTTTCACCCCTGCTGACATGTTCATTAGTACTGTGCATATGCACTCATTAGTACTCAAGAACGTGTATGGCCAGAAAGGGGAGGGGAAGTAGATACTAATAGCAGCTAGCATTTACTGTGTAAGGTATTTTATTAAATAAATTGTTTGACAGCAATGTTTCAACTAATATCTCCATTTGATAAAAACAAAAACTTAAGTTTGTAGCCGCTAAGTGACTCACCCAAAGTTAAATTATTAGCAAGTAGTTGGGCTTAGACTTAGACATGTTTGTTCCCAAGCGGATGCTCTTTCTATTATACCAAAGAACCAGAGGGCAGCTCTTCCTTCTGGGTTTTCACAACCACCAGGGTAGTTTATCTTTTTGAGTTTGGGTTCTAGGCCAACTGAGTTGGATTCCTTTGTGGTAGCTGTAGAGAAGATGCCCGGCACATACGCCTCCACGAGCAAGACAAGTACCGTAAATGAGTGAAGAAGTAGGAAGTTGGGATGGATGAGGGGTAGTGGGTACTGTGGGAAACTGGCAAATTTAAACCTATCTAGGGGCACAGAAGTGAATCAACTCTAACCCATGATTAGTATTTCCTAACTTTAAATGTTGACTCAATATTTTTATTAAAGATAATATGGCCCCAAGAGTATTTTTAAGATCCTGTGTAGGCTAAAGAGAACACTGACCAGAGTCACCTAAGGGCTGCTAATTTGCAGCCTCCACTCTGGAGATCTTGTGATGAATTCTTTAGATTTATGTGGGGCATCACAGGCTCCTCCAAAAGTTGATCCAAATACTATTGAGGACTTGGGAGAGTGACAGATTAACCCATGGTGGGTTAAGCCACTTCGGCCTGCAGACCTGTAGGCTACTCCTGTGGAGAATCAGACAAAAACTAAAAAGCCAAGGCATCTGGACAGAAATGAACATGAAAGGAGCACACAGTGAGCCACTGTGTGGGTGGCTATGAGAGCATGAGTCAGTGGATGACAGGTAGGGGTGGAAGTCAAGTGTGCGTGTGAGGTCGGTGTAGAGGACTAGAAGCAGAAAGAAAAAAGGGAGAACGACAGCCAATGGTAGGAAGAAAGGGAGAGAAAAGAGAGACAAAGAAGCCACTTGTAATTTACCCAGTGCATTTGTTCTCTCTGCCAATTGTTTCCCCCTAATATGTGCAGGGCCAAGCAAGTGTTAATACTCACTAGGCTAGAGATGGGCAATTTCATGGCCAAGGCAGATATATTCAGTAATTTCTTCTGTTACCACTTTCACCAGAATCTCTCTTTTCTAACAAGTTTTAAATTGTTCCCTATTATCTTTATGCCATTTGCTTGAAATGTCATAGCTTGGTTTGAGCATCTCAGAATCCAAACTGAAAAGATAAAGGATGGCTAAAATGATGGTAATGATTAAAGGACGTGATTCCAAGACATTCCTGTCTTCCCTATCAGAAGGTCTGGGGTGAAGGAACCAGAACCATAGAATTAATGCTGGCAAACATTTTAATATGTGAGCAAATTCACAAAACTGAGGGCACTGGCAGCTGGCCCTGCTGCAGCAGTGAAGGGACAAGAGTGTGGACACAGCAAGCAAAGTATAGTGGCAGCCGTCACAGCCCAAGAGGGCCTCTGCCTCCAGAGCTCCTCAATTTTGCGACCTCATTCTTGACCCATCTTGCTCCTATAGGCGGCCAGCAGAAATTGAATGCATATTCTGAAACCTCTTTTTTCCACTTTGTGAGAAAAAATTATATAATTTGAGGTGATGCTCATATGATGGATGTGCAGTTTTCATATCATGAAATGCAGGTGCTAAGTGAGCCTAGTGTGTGCAACACTCCTACGCAGAAACCATCTGTGAGAGAGCTCCAGAGTCAGCGACCTGTGTACATTTCACATTTTTAGAGGGCAGGAAGGGAGGCAGAGATGATCTTGGATGCACAGGGTAGTGGGTTAGCCTCCTGGATTCCACTTCATGGAGGTTTCAAATTCCTGCTGATGTTTTGGAAAAGACTCCATCATTTTACCTAGTTTGGTATGGTTCTTTCCAGATTTCTCCCTTTTCCCAATTCTCTTCTTCATCTCTAATGAAAAAGATTTTTAAAAAATCAATTAAGGTTAAAGTTTTCTTGTTCGAAAAATAAGGGGCTTAGTGTTAATCTTCTTGAGTCAAGAATATTTTCAAGGATATGATGAAAACCATGACCCATTCTCCATAACACTGCATATGTCTACAAGGACTCAAACTTTTTCAACTTTTCCCTAGGGCAGTGATTCTTAACTTGCCTGTCCACTACAATCACCTGGAGAACTTTAAAGACTATAGATGCCCAGACCCGACCCCAGAACAATTAAATCAGTAGAGCTCAAAGGGCCTAGGTATAGTATCATGTTCAAAAATCTCTTCAGGTGATTCTAATGTACAGTCAGGCCTAAGCATTAGATCTCCAGGGCACTAAGTGAACACAATAAGAAAAAAAGATTAGGAGTAAAGAAAGCCAAGAAGCAATATGCCTCTAAAATACCTAACTGGAAGGATATACTATAGGAGATACAAAAGATGAAGAAGAAAGAAGACAAGATGCAAATGACTTGTTCCATATTGCTAATTCCAGATTATTCTTGCTTCCTCCACCCTAACAACAAAACATGTGCATTGAACTGCATGCCATAACGCCCATACCACCAGCTAGTTTCCTTGTTTCTGTCTTTAACCAATGCCCCCACCACCTAACAACATATCCCAGGTCCCTTTCCCTCATTCCTTGAAATTTTTTTTTTTTTTTTAAAGATTTTATTTATTCATCCGACAGAGATAGAGACAGCCAGCGAGAGAGGGAACACAAGCAGGAGAGTGGGAGAGGAAGAAGCAGGCTCATAGCAGAGGAGCCTGATGTGGGGCTCGATCCCGTAACGCCAGGATCACGCCCTGAGCCGAAGGCAGACGCCCAACCGCTATGCCACCCAGGCGCCCCTGAAATTTTAACTCTTAGTTAATTGTCACTTACTTCCTTCAACATTGCTCCTGACAATTCTTGGCAATTTAAATATTCACATAAATAATCCTCCTGATGTTCTGGCCTGTCAGTTCCTTGACTCACCTCTCTCAAAGATCTTGCCTATACCATTCTTCTGCCACTCACTTCCATAGTCATATTCTACTAGACCTTCTTGTTATCAATACTTTTAATCCTTTTATAACATCAATTCCAAGCATCCCACCCTCTGACCACCACCTCCTGTTTTCAGCTTATACTCTCTAGTGCCCCAACTCCAACAATCTTTCATGTCACCTCCAGAAACTTACTGATCATACTAACTTTGGATTGCCCCCTACTCCATCTTCATGCCATCACTTGCCTCTTATTGACCATTATCATCCCCTTACTCCCTTGTCTTTACGTAGCAAAAGTACAACCATGGTTAAAACCACCTCTATACCTACTCTGGGCTCACATGCACACAGCTGACCTTGGCTGCAGAGAAACACACATCCATGCCTATTGGTCTCACTAAAAATACATGACCATCAACCTCAAATGGGCCACAGAGCCACCCAATAATCTCACAAAATTCCCTAGTTCATTCACTCTTTCCCACTCCCATATGATTATTACACATCTTATCCTCTCTTCCAATACCTACTTCCCCATTGGTATTCTCAGTTAATGACCTTATTTCCATTTTCTCTTCTCAATCAGAAGAGAGCTTCTTCATGCTCTTACCACCCTATATATCTATCTACCTAGCTGTAGCTGTACCCATATACTCAGCGTTCCCTCCTGTTACACTGAAAAAACAGTTTGTACTCCTTTCTAGGGCAAGCCCTCTACTTGTGCACTAGATCCCACCTTAATCACTCAAGGACGTCACTGTAGCAATTCTCCCCACCCCCTAACCATCAATTTTCTCATTTCTAATAGATCATTCCCATGAGCATAAAAACAGGTTACTATTTCTCCCATCTTAAAAATGGCTTTGGGGCAACTAGGCAGCACAGTCCGTTGAGGATCTGACTCTTGGGTTCAGTTTGGGTCATGATCTCAGGGTTGTGAAATCGAGCCCTAGGTCAGGCTCAGTGTAAAGTCTACCTGGGATTCTCTCTCCCTCTGCCTCTCCCATTTGTGCTCTCTCTCAAATAAATAAATAAATCTTAAAAACAGTAGTTTTGACTGTTCACCCCTCTCTCCCTATGATTTCATTTCCCTCCTCCCCTTTATAGCAAAACTCTTTGAAATAATGATCTCTTCTTACTGACTCTATTTTCTCTCCCTTCTTACTCTCTTAAACTCTGTTTTTGTCCTTATGAACTCACTGAAATAGCCCTTTTCAAGTTCACTAAAACTTCCCATGCTATAACCAGGTAAGTTTGCAGCCTACAGCTCACTTCATCTATTAGCATTTCATAGGATCAATCAGTAAATCTTTCTTCATTTGGCTTCCACTCTCTGGGTTTTTCTCCTTCATCAGTGTGCATTCCTCCTCCACTGTGCATTGCTGATTGTTCCTCATCACCCCAAACTTCAAACTTTGAGGCTTAATTCTCACACCTCCTCTTTTCTCCATCTACACTAACTCCCTTGGTGATCTCAACCAACTGCTCAGTTTAAACACCATACGCACGTTGATCACCTCAAATTTATATTTCCAGACCTGAACTTTCTCTGAAACTCCAGATTTGTACATCTAGCTGCTTACTTTACATCTCCACTGGCTATTCCTTCTGCCTGGGGTGTTCTTCCAGCAGATATTCACGTGGCTTACTTCCTCATTTCTTCATTCCTAGGCCTTTTTTGTGTACCTATGAAAAACAGCATCTATTCCCAACCCCCGCATTTCCTATGTTCTCCTACTGTTTCTCTGTTAAGCAATTATCAGAATTTGACATACCTTACATTTTGTGTTGTTATCTGTTCATTATCTGTTTCTACCCACCAGAATATAATCTCCATGAGTTCTGACATTCTTGCTTTATTTGCCTGGCACAAAATATGTATTCAAATATTCGTTGATTGAATGAATGATCCTAAACTCTAGATTTGGAAAATCAGTGGGAGAAAACAGGAAATATCCCTACTTACATGCTAGATTACTAACAAAGAGATCTTTAAGGATATTTTATATTATCTCCCCATATACCTCTGAGTGGTGGCAGCTAAATTTAGCCTGTTGGAATTCAATGACTAGGTAGAAAACCTGAGTGGGGGAAGCTTGTTCTGTTCAGCTACTTCCCTTGGGAGGGATGCTTGTGCTCTGTGCTGGGGACGTGCCTTTATAAGTTAGGCCAGAGTTCTCAGAGTGGATTCTGGAGGACTTGTCCCATGCAATGCTCCAGGAGGAAGAGGCAAGTATGCAAAGCAGGACCCATAGGGATAACTCTCTTCTTTATTGCACTCAGCCAATCCATTCCTGCTACTTTTGTGAGAAAATACTAAGATTTGAGTTCTTAAGGGAAAAAGGAAAAGAAAAGAAAAAAGGAACAAGGGGAAAAAGACCAGGGAGTTATAGCAGTCCAACTGAATATAGTAAGCATTGGAGTACTGATCAAAAGAGAAACAGCTATCAGGCTGCATGGTTAGAAGAATAACTTATAACTGGTGGTTATCAAAAATTGTTGGTTCAGTGAGATAGGTGAGGGTAAATCACATCATTTGGGGCTGACTCTTAGTTCAGATGACTTTTTGTTACAGTGAATATTAAAGGTAGACTTGGGGGGCGCCTAGGTGGCACAGCGGTTAAGCGTCTGCCTTCGGCTCAGGGCGTGATCCCGGCGTTATGGGATCGAGCCCCACGTCAGGCTCCTCCGCTATAAGCCTGCTTCTTCCTCTCCCTCTCCCCCTGCTTGTGTTCCCTCTCTCGCTGGCTGTCTCTATCTCTGTCAAATAAATAAATAAAATCTTTTTAAAAAAATTTAAAAAAATAAATAAAGGTATACTTGGAAGGAGATAGGAATCTTAATTAGTTACTTTTATCTTACAGAGTCCGTGGAAAAATGGAAGGACTCTGCTACTAACTGTTGTGGTAAGGAAGGATGAATTTATTGATGGCGTACATTTATATATGAAACCTTCAAGTGTTTTTCTACATGTGTGCTGGAAATCTCCTCTTGTTCCTGCACACTCTACCTCCTGAGTCATTTCCTAGCCACCTGTCGTTATAATGTGTGTGTGGTGTGGTGGTGGTGGTGGGAGGGGATACACAAGGTGTAGAACCTGGGAACTGTCCCAATTTATCATACTCTGGGCAGCACAGTCACCATATTTAAGAGCAGATGTGACAAAGGGCTGCAAGGTCTAGAGAAAAACAGAGAACAAAATGATGATATTGTTGGAAACTAGGTCCTACGAGAAAATATTAAACTGGCTTGGTTAATAATTTAGAGGAGAGCAGACCACATGGTGTCTTCAAATATGTCAAGGTTTTCTTAAGGGTCTGAGCCCTTGTGTTGCTATGACAGAATATGGAGATATAAACTAAATTAGGAGGTATATTTGACAATTTCAATAGTGTTTTTGCAGATCCTAAAGTGAAGGTCCAAATGAGAATTCTAATAGACAACTTACACTTTGGAGGACTTGAAGGTTTTGATAACTAGGATTTTGCAAGCCACGTCGAACCAGCTCTTTGATGGGTGCTATCTCCCTTCTCTGAGTTGGCTTCTATGCAGCCAGGACACCTAATTGTTATGAAAAGGAGAAGCCCAGTCTTCATACTGTTTTAGGTGGCATCCCCTAGCGTATGACTTAACTGTATAAGTCAATGCTTCAGTTTTACCTTAGCAGGGATAAATTCACCCTCCCTTATTTTTTTTTATCTTCTTTAGAGGGATTTTGCTAACTGATTTCTAAAAGAACATATTAGAGGAAGTTCATGAAGAGAACTTGATCAAGACTTTGCTCAATCTTTAGCATGCAAATTTCTGTTCTTTAAAGTGCACATGGGGCTTTTAGGGGTCCTCCATAAAACAATGTTTGGGGTACAGGAAAGTCTTTAAGCTGCACTGGGTGGTGACAATTATATTTTTGAGATGACTAATTCTCTGAAGATCCTGACTAAGCTATGCAGGGAAGTAGAAAACAAAACAGAATGCTTCAGACATGATTTTATTATTTAATTAGAAACCAGCAATTTATTTCTGGATTTTGTAATGCTTTTCAAGACATTTCTTGTGAATAAAGCAAGAAACAACCATATATATATCCATATATATATATATGACTGAATATTAAAACAATGAAGCTGGCTACTAGATAATTTTATAAGATAAAATTATAAGCTAGAAATCTTTCAAAGTAATATTTACTGTGTGAGGTAGACTGTAGTTGTGACCTCAGTTTTTCATGCCTCCCTCTATCCGTATCCTTTGGTGGTAACTTTCCATGCTGACTTTGGGCTTGGCCATGTTATTTACTTTGTCTAATGAGATAGTAGTAAACTTGAGCCAAGGAAAGACTTTAAAAAAAGATTCGTTATTTCCACTTTCTTTTTTGGAGCCCTGCCACCACCATCAAAATGTGCCTAGGCTGGAGAGACACGGG
Source organism: Ailuropoda melanoleuca (assembly GCF_002007445.2). Classification (NCBI taxonomy): domain Eukaryota; kingdom Metazoa; phylum Chordata; class Mammalia; order Carnivora; family Ursidae; genus Ailuropoda; species Ailuropoda melanoleuca. Next base: position 128,791,224 of record NC_048222.1, read on the forward strand.
AGCCATGTAAGGAGAACCTAGTGTCCAGGCCAAGGCCAGTCTGCTACTGACTGCAAACACCTGAGTGAGCCCAGCCAAGATCAGTTAAGTCTACCCCAGATCAGCAGAGCTATTAAGCTATCCCACAGCTTACAAGAAATAATAAATGGTCATTGTTTTTAGCCACTATGTTTTGGGGATGTTGGTTACACAGCAATGGCTAACTGATACATTATGGTTCTCAGGGGCTTCAGGAACTCATCTGCTTGAGGGTTTATTCTTGAGAATCTTTAGAGGCTGCTTTCGGGAGTATGAAGAGGCGTCAGTCCAAACACCAATTATTTGGTGCAGGCAAAATTGCGTGCTAGTTGACTTTCCCCTAGAAAGATAGCAAAGATAGTATCTAAAGGAGTATTACAATAGTATTAGGTGATAGATGGCAGTAAACTTATCAAGGCCTATGAAATGAATGTCCATATTTATTGTAGATAAGTGACCCAGAAGGTGTTATAATTGGCTGAGTAGAAAATGTGGATAAACTATTGAGTATTAATGAGATTACTGATGCAAGAACTCCCTTAGGCAAAAGACGGGATTCGCTGCCCTTGGTTTTCTTGAGATATGGAATCACATGGTCATCATCATAATCGTTGTCATGTATAATGATTATTGAATACTTATTCCAGATATTGTATTGAGTGCTTTGCATGCCATATCACATTTAATTCTCATAATAACTCTATGAACTAGGTACTAGGTACGATCATCTCTGTTTTAAAATAAAGAAACTGAGGGTCAGAGAGATTCTCCGAGATGAAATTGCTCTTAAATCATACATAGAGCCAGAATTCAAACTCAAGTAGTCTGGCCCCAAAGCCCATGCTCTTGACCTCCCTACTGTATAACCAAAAGACGTATTTTTTTAGGGGAAGACAAAGGAATCTAGTCCAACTCCCTCATTTGGGAGATGAACAATTGAGACCAGAGTCTTTGGTATACACATTCTTTGTCTAACATAGACTGAAGGAACTCTCCCTATACTTGGTCCAAATCACCCAAAAGTGGACAAAACCCAAACTGTTTTTGTAAGGCTGCACCTAAGACTAGATTCCACATATAGGTATACTTTTTGTGCACTGCAAAATGGTGCCCAGCTAGGGGCTGAAATCCAGAATACACTCCCCTCAACCAGGACGTAGGGCTTCCTCCTCTCAGAGGCAGGGGCACTTTCAAAAATAATTCTTTTGCACAGAGAGGGAGTTGTTGTTGTTGTTGTTGTTTTTCATTTTCACAAAAATCCTGCTAAAACATTTGCTAGTTGGGTGCAATAAAGCACAGTTAAAGACCATTCCATTTTTTCACGCACAGAAAAAATAGAGAAAGTGTGACTAGCTGCTGTTCAACAAATAAATGTTGAATGAATGATTTTTAAATAAACAAAGATGTCTTCATTATGCGCAGACACACAGGGACCAAAGCGCATGGAACATGCAAATTTGTCACTGGAGACCTAAGCCATGGCACCAAACCATTCTTGAGAAATGACTGATATAATCTAATTTTCCAATCTTAAAAATTAAAAATTAGTATATATACTGCTTTTCTGAGCCATCACCTTACTTCTGTAAGTGAGGCTTTCATGAAATTCAAACTCAAAAAAAGTTTAGAGCCGTGTTTATTCCTCATCTGAATGTATTCCCCAGCAACACTTCTTTTCTAGAACAGAGGAAACCAATTGTTCTTGCAAGCTAGGTGGCTTGCATTACAAATTTTAATGCTTCACCAGAAACTGAGGCAAGCCAATTCCCTCCTCCATTCTCACATCCTCCCCCACTGTGGCCCACACCTCTGCTGACTGCAGCAATCTGAACTGAGTACTCATGAAGGCCACTCTTCCCTCCTTGCCTCTAATAACCCAATCTAACAATTGTGGTGAGTAATTTCCTTACCACTTCTGTTGTTAACAAACGCTAATAATGCTGCACGATACAGATCGAGCACGGCTACTGAAAAAGAAACTACATAAATTATTTTTAAAAAGTTATCATCAAAAGAAATGCTTTTCTGAAGGAAATTTTTTTTTAACGGCTCAAGGCATTTGCCTAGCTTTCTGTTCAAGTGACCGCTTCTACGTTAATTAACGAGTGCTTCTGTTTCACGAGCGGAAACTGTCTTATCTAGGGTACACCTGCAGGCTTTTTTGGGTGGCTATAACTGCGGGGAAGTCACTATCTATTTTCTAGAACCTGAGTTATCTGCTTTCTTGATGCTTAGGTTAAAAGACTAAGGTTTGTTCTCTTTCATTTTGGTGCCTAAGTCTCATTTTATTTGTAAGAATCAGGGTTGAGCAGGTGATTGGTATCCAATTACATTTCTTGTACATGCCAATAATCAGTTAATGAAGTCTTTCAATCATTCAATAAATCAATCATTCATGCAGACAAGCAACAAATATTTATTAAGTACCTTTCTGTGCCAGACATTGTGCCGGACCCTGGAAAGAAAGCTTCAAGCAAGATAGTCATATGGTGTCTTTACACTGTGGCAGGTGGCAGTTATCTGAGGCACTGCCTAAAAATGGGAAAAAATGACCAAGGAATTTAACCCAATATCATCAAGATGAATTCTAATGCTAAGCCTAAGGAAGGCATCTCACCAGCATGTTAAATGGCTGAAATTCGTATTCCATACTAATTTGCCTGATTTTATCAGATTAATCCAAATGTAACTAATATTGTTATGACTTCCATATCTTACCAATGTCTTAACGTGTGTGTTACTAGCCTGTCCCCAAATTCACATAAGTCCAGATTATTTTTACCGAAGATTCATAGCATGATGTGAAGCACTTGCTCATGGTTTTAATTCCTGTGAAAATCTCGAAGACAAAAAACATTTTGTGAGCAAAGATGATACTTCTAACTCTTGCTAATCATCTTAAAATCATGACACGGGTCACCAGCAGTAAATGTGAACAGAAATTATGGGAAAAAAAACCTCAGTGCGACTGAAAAACAAACCTCGAGCGCACATTTGTCTGATCACATTTAGTGTCATTTTCACACATAAAGGCCAACGTGCTTTCATTTTCTCAAGCACGCGTGTCATTAAGGTTTGCCGTGTGTCTTCACAAAGCAGTGACCTGATAGCATCTCAAGAAATACCAAGTACACACAGGCTCCATGAGTGTTTTCTGATGACGTAATGCTTCCTATTTATTATTTTAAGTAGCAACTTATTTTATCTTTTGGGTTGGTACATGTTTATGGTAAGTGCTGAATAATGAATTCAAGACTCATCAACTTAGACATGAAAAACAAATTCCTTGAAAGCAGTTTTGTCACTTTGCCTCCTAATTTTCAGAATGCTATTTAATCTGCCAGTGACTAAGCTGTAGGAAAAATCTTTTTCTGTTGTTATGTAAAGGAAAATGTGGGTGGAGGGAATAAGGCCTGGTCTAAATCCACCTCACTATTTGGACTGTCAGAGAGAGGAAAAAGGAAATCTCTGCTCTCCCCAGGTAGGGATGTGAGGTTGCTTAGAATTCCACTTTTGGGGAAGTCCACCATCAAGGTGATGTAAATTCACAAGTAGCAAATTGACTCAGCATGTTCCTAAGCCACAGGCCTCCTAGGTGACGTATGCTAAATTCACGTCATTTGCCCATTTGCTCTCACTAGGTGACAGGGAAACCGTGTATTTTCCCCACCTCATGCACACACAAAGCAGAAGTATACCGAGCTCCCCGTGGGTCTTGTTCTTATTCATCTTTCTAACAATTAAGACGTTCTGTACCTGATCAGAGCGATTCATTTTAATTCTCTTCACCTTTATTCCAGTGAGCTTATAGTGAACAATTATAGATGATCCCCCTTTGCCTAAAGGCCTTTCCTATTTCTCGAGTAGTCAGGAAAATTATTTTACATCTTGTAAATCTGTTCAGAAATCAACTGAGATTGTCAAAGCTCTAACCACAATATTCCCCAATGCCTATTTAGCAAATAAATTTAACATGTGGCAGCCACCACTGTGACATTTTAAAAGTATGATCCATGAGGATCCCTGCTAATGGGTCCCTGCTATGTGCAAGGATAAGTTTTAATGGCCTTAATATATATCCTTTAAAGACAAAAACTTCCTTGTCATCTTTCTCATTAAAAGACTGATGATTTTTACTGTGAATAAGATTAGTGACAGAGGGCAGAGTTTACAGAAATACAGAGAATTGTGAGTCTCAGGCTTCCTTTTCCTCGCAGGTGACGCATAACTTCATAGAATGCCACTGGTTCCCATGTCGAATTGTCTGTTCCCAGCATTAACAGGAATCATCCTGGGCCTCTTACCACCTTGCCAATGTGTTTGAGCAGCAGACATCACATTAGCACTTACAGGCGTGGCCTTGGACAAGTTCCCCAGACCCTGTTCTCTCATCTCTACAGTGAATGATAATAATAGTTGCCTCGCAAAGGTGAGGATTAGGTGGTTTATTGTACTTCATTGACTCTAAGTTGCCATTGATTGTAAGAGGCAGCCTGGTTTATGATATATTAACACATGAATGTATTGTCCAAGAATACTAAAAGGTAGAATATGTACAAAACTGAGAATAATGCCTGGCACAGAATATGCACCCAATAAACGTTAACTGTAATGATCTATCAGCAACCCATAGGCCACGGAGCAAAAGTGGGCTTGCCAAACCCTCTATGGGCCGTGGTGTGGATTCCTCACCCAAGGCAGAACACCCGGGCATGGGCAGAAGTTCCACTACCCTGGGCTCGGTAAATAGGAAGCTCAATCAGTCACTTTAAAACTTTTTTTTTTCCCTAAAGGGTAAACCTTTTTTTAAAACTAGATCTTACACAGGACCCCATGTGTGAAACAGATAAAAGAGGATTTTCTCTGATGAAAGCAGGGGTGGACGGGCACAAAATGCTGTCCAGCTTCCCTCCCCTTCACTTGCAAGGCAGCCTCTCCAACGAGCCCTGTCAGGGCAGCAATATCACTTTGTTAACGTAATAAGACAATGAGTCTCCCAAAACTTCTACAGATGTGTGTCAGTCAATTACTCCAAACAGTGTCACATTTTACCTTACTGAAATGTCACCTCATTTGTGGCACATATTAATGCCTGGTATGTGCACCAGGTATGTACGCAGAACACACTTTCAGTGTACATTTCTCACCTTCCTCTAGTTTGGTCTCAACACTCCCTTAATCTGTTGCATGTGTCTGAGACTGTCCTTCCATCTCAACCAAGTCGCCTTATGATCTCCCCCCCAGATGTTGTCTAATGCTTCCAGAGCATTAAACATATATATATTCCACATATAGCTTTCAGTTATCAAGGACTTTTTAATCTAATGTCTTTTTCTTAAAACCCTCCTTGAACTCTGCCCCAGGAAGCCTCCAACCAATAATAAATGGAATTTAATAAACTATTATTGTACACCAATTATGATATGCAATATTATATGGGAAATATAAACCTACCAACCAACTTTCTCTTCCTAGATTATCTGCATTAAACTTAGTAGATGAAGGAAATAAAATAGAAATACTCACATGAAAGTGTTTTCTCTCTGGTGGTACCTTCTGGATGTGTATTTGTGCATGCGTGTGTGTCTCTGTGTGTGTGTGTCTCAGGTTTGGGGTGTGTTATGTGCAGAGTAGGAACTAACAGTGTGGAGGTTTCCACAGAGGTCCATGACTGTGGCGCTCAGAGAGCTTTGAACACAGGGAAAAATTAACACAGGTAAGAGAGCTCTTTCAAAAATAAAATAGCTCCTTAGAGATTCAGAAAGAAAACATATGATATTCCCAAATTATCTTTTCCTCAGATACTAAGCAGATATTGCCTTTTTACAGCTTTCCATGACTTATATTTTCAAAGATCAGGAAAAGGCAAAGAATGTTGTTTTCTTGTAAAAATATCATTGACTAATGAGAGAGAGGGAAAAAAACCCAACAAAGATCAAATACCAAAGGTCATAAAAAAAGCTTTTTTTGCTCCTAAAAGAGAATATAGCACTCAAGTCATCTTACTTTAAATAAATACTTAGAAATTAGAAGCTTTGTTTAATAAAACAATTATAATTAAAATATATGTTGGTTTCATGGTATGAGGATTGAACAAGACACAAATTGGGATGAAAGCAAATAAAGCTGGGGAAAGAGAAGAAAAGAGAAGAAATCTGGAGTGAGAAACAAGAGAGAAAGGAAGAATAGAGAGATCCAGAGAGAAGGTGAGGCAGAGTCAAAAGCAGAGGGAGGTGGACACTCAGAGATTTCCTGAACTCTGTGGCTCATTTGGGTTGTGGTCATCTGGGGTCATCATTCTCAATGATCACTGTTGATCTTCCTCAACTGCCTTAATTCTTACATTTCTAAGGTCTCCATTCTAAATGATGATCTGAATACCAATTCAATCAGAAATTATTCTCTAAACACAGCAGCAATGATCAGAGCAGTGGTTCTAAAAGCTAGGTAAAAATCAAGTCAAGGGCCAGACAGTCCTACATCCCTGTCATGCCCTTAAAGTCACCAGCTGATGCATATACAGGTGGCAGAAGTAACAGACTTTTGCTAAATGCACTGGCATGACCTGTGATGACCTGTGATGACTTAACTATAGATATCCACAAACACTGAACTATCCATCTCTTCATATCATAAAGACTTAATTTTAGTTAACTCTCTTTATGTTTCTTTTGTTCTGTACTGACTTCCCCCTCTGTATCTATTTTAAAATTCTGGGGGCTAACTGGAGCAAAAGGTGAGTGTTCTAATGCTCTCTACCATGAAAAGGCTTAAATAACATGGAAAATGAATGATAATTGATGAAATACATGTAAATAACTTAGTTACATTTTTGTCATTAAATTGTCAAGATAGCTGATTTTCTGATTGATTTTGTCTATGCTATTCAAGGCCCAAATGGCTGTAGGAGTTTATTCATGTTTTTATTTCTTCTTTTATGGATATAAAACATCAGAAAATTATTGTCAAGTCTTACCCTGGACCAGGTTGTCACTGGTTAAATACATAAAAGAGAGGCAACTGGATATTACAACCCAGATTGGAAGCTGATTATTTAATTAACCCAGACAAGATATACATTTACATTCTGGATACCACCAAGAATAATTTTGCAAAAGTACTCCTCACCCCACCTTACCCCAAATCCATGTGTCAGACGCATCACCTTTGGGGTCCAATCCTTTCATGGAGTATCATGAACTGCACAGACTGTTCTGTTATAACCCAATGATATTGGGTCAGGCTCTACAGGCAGTTCATCCAATCATTCAATGTTTTACTTTTTTGTGCCTTGGTTTCCTTGTCTGTAAGGAGGGATAATCAGAGTACTTACTTCTCACATTGTTGCTTTAAATGCAATAATGTCTGTAAAGCACTTAGCTATATAAGTTTTGTTCTTTTTTTATTTCTTTTTTAAAAAGATTTTATTTTTACCTATTTATTTGAGAGAAAGAGAGTGCAAGGCGGGGGGAGGAGTGGAAGAAGAAGGACAGGCAGATTCTGTGCTGAGTGCAGAGTCCAACGTGACCAGATTTCATGACCCAGAGATCATGACCTGAGCTGAAATCAAGAGTCAAACCAATTGAATCAAGGGCTTAACCAACTGAGCCACCCAGGCACCCCTATAAGTGTTCTAATAATTATTAATATTACTATTTTTTTATTGGTCCAAGATCTTTTCCCAGCAGGAACTACCCCTGCCCCCCTTATTAGCAGCAGAAAAGTCTCTGGTGTGACTATTTATCAATTTAAAGGCTGATTTCTTTGAGACTTTGAGCCCTGAGTCTTTGAGCAAATCTCAGAGAGTCTGTTTTCCTGTCCTCCACCTTGCTAATCAGTCACTCTCATTTACGCACACTGTACACGGACAATAAATATTTAAAGACTGAAGTAATAAAACCTTTAATTCATCACTAAAATGGCAATGAAAAATACTGATTTTTGATGGCTCAAATGTCTTTTCAGGATTCTTCAGTACCTTATCCCCCTGAGTGTGGTTTAAGATTGGATTTATATGTACAAAATAATTATATATTATGTCTAGTCTCTGTTCTTTTTTATTTAAATTTAATTAGCCAACTTATAGTACGTCATTAGTTTCAGATGTAGTGTTCAATAATTTATCAGTTGCGTATAACACCCAGTGCTCATCACATCATATGCTCTCCTTAACGTCCATCATTCATTTACCCCATCCCCTCACCCACCTCCCCTCCACCAACCTTCAGTTTGTTTCCAATAGTTAAGAGTCTCTCATGGCTTTTCTCCCTCTCTGATGACTTCCCATTCAGTTTTTTCTTCCTACCCCTATGGTCCTCTGCCCTGTTTCTTATATTCCACATGTGAGTGAAACCATATGATAATTGTCTTTCTCTGATTGACTTGTCTCACTCAGCATAATACCCTCCAGTTTCATCCACATTGATGTAAATGGTAAGTATTCATCCTTTCTGATGGCTGAGTAATATTCCATTGTATATATACACCACATCTTTTATAATCCTAAAATTTGTATGGAACCAGAAAAGACTCTGAATAGCAGAGGAAATGTTGAAAAAGAAAACCAAAGCTGGTGGCATCACAATTCCAGACTTCAAGCTCTATTACAAAGCTATAATCACCAAGATAGTATGGTACTGGCATAAAAACAGACACATAGATCAATGGAACAGAACAGAGAACCCAGAAATGGATCTTCAACTCTATGGTCAACTAATCTTCAACAAAGCAAGAAAGAATATCCAACGGAAAAAGGAGAGTCTCTTCAATAAATGGTGCTGGGAAAATTGGACAGCCATAGGTAGAAGAATGAACCTGGACCATTTTTTATACCATACACAAAGATAAACTCAAAATGGATGAAATACCTAACTATGAGACAGGAATCCATCAAAATCCTAGAGGAGAACACAGGCAGCCACCTCTTCGACCTTGGCCACAACAACTTCTTGCTAGATGTGTCTCCAAAGCAAGGGAAACAAAAGCAAAAATGAACTATTGGGACTTCATCAAGATAAAAACCTTCTGCACAGGAAAGGAAATAGTCAACAAAATTAAAAGGCAACCTACTGAATGGGAAAAGATATTTGCAAATGACATATTAGGTAAAGGGCTTGTATCTAATCTTTGTTCTAAAACAGTGGTGTTCAGAGGGCCCAAGAATCCATCAATGCATGGGGTATTGTTTAGAAATTGGTTAAATCATCTTCAACCATATATGCATTATTTTTCAAAAAAGCATATAGTCATATGATGAATTAAATGCAAATTGATTTAAAAACACTCCTGAATTCATAGTGATGCCCCAGAATTAGAATTACTCAAGAAAGAACATAATAATTACAAATAAAAAATAATTAAGCAAGATGAACACTAAAGTCATTACTACCATTTACCATTACAGAAAGTAAGACATTTTTGATATTAAACAGGAATTCATGACATGAAACATGAGATTCTCAGATATAATAACATAAAAACTCAAAATTTCTTATATGGCAAAGATGACATAAAGGGAATAATAGTAATATGTTTAACATATCTTCATATGAAATGGAAATATATATAATAGAAAAAGAGCCTTACAAATAAGTAGATGGCAAAGAATATGAACAAGGCTGTTCACAGAAGAGAAATAAGCCGACAATAAAGATACGAAAATGAGCCAAACTTAACTATTGATCAAGGAAAGATAAACCAATGACAACATATCATGTTGCTGTCTAAGCAACGAAGTGTTTGAGAGTGGAGGAGCAAAGGAAATTCAGTTGTTGGTGAGAGTGTAAATATGTATATATGACATGTTGGAGGGCAATTTGGTAGTTTCTACCAAATTATTAAAAGGATATAATCTTTCCATTGGGAAATGAAAAGTAGTATATGTATCTTAAAAGGTTATATTTCACATACGCTTAAAGATATAGATGTTTAAGAGTGTTCATTGCAGCATTGTTTGTAGGAGATACAAATTGGAAAGAATATAAATATCTATAAATAGGGCTATGAATGAATAAATTACGGTATACAGTCATACAATGAAATATTAATCCAACTATTTAAATGACATAGCCCTGTATATGAATACTGTATGGATTGCTGTCACTGACATATTGTCAAGTAAAAAAAAAAAATTAGAATATGCATAGTAAGATTAAATTTGTATTAAAAATGCATTTTTCTGTATCTGCAGCTCTATCTCTCTTTATTTCCATATATCTCTTCTCCATATATAACTCTATTTTATTCCATCTCCGTATATCTATATCTATTCTTTGATATTCTATGTACAAGGGAAAAGAGTCTAGAATGATACATAGTAAACTCTCAAGAGTACCCCAGGAGTGAAAATTAGGGAAGAAAAGTAAGTAATTTTATATTTTGCTTTTTACTTCATACAATTATATGTATTTTGAATTCTTTGTTTTATGACACAGGTATATTACTTTTGTAAATAAAAGATGAAAAGTAGTGCAGTGCCTGTGTGGCCCAGCCAGTTGAACATCCAACTCTTGATCTCCCCTCAGGTCATGAAATCGAGCCCTGCATGAGGCTCCAGCTCAGCAGGGAGTCTGCTTGGGATTCTATCTCTCCCTCTCCTTCTGTGGCCCCCTGTGCCCTACTGGCACTCTCTCTCTCTCAAATCAATCAATCTTAAAAAAGAAGATGAAAACTAGTAATTTTCCAAAAATGATCCTTATTCCTAGAAACAGAAATAACTGTCCAGAATGAGGCCTGCATTCAGTCTGCAGACTCCTCTCTCTGAGATCCTGATGTTGCCCCTTGGTAGGAAGCTAGGGGAGGTTCCTATTCAGGTAATTAACAAGGGCTCAGTAGACATCCAAGGAAGAAGACGCGGCAAAGACGAACATCACATTTTTTAATTTTTATGACTGTGCATTAGGCGCTGCAGGGCCAAGACAGATGTTTATAGCTACTTATCACTCTAGGGAAGGAGAGAATGGTGTTTCTTTGACCATAGATAAGGATTCTAGGCGAAGCTGGTGGAGCTAGTCATATCTCCTGATGTGGGGTTGGGGTGGAATTTGGTTGATGGAATGAAGGACACCTGATCTCTAGCCTCACTGATGGAGGTCATAGTTACCTAGAGACCAGCCATCTGTCTGAATACCTTTACTTTGTAGCAGCTCTACATATTATAATAACTTAATATTATTCGAAACAGTGGAGGCCTCTCTTCTCAGAGATCACCATACAAAACATCTAATTCTACCCATGAGGGGACAGAGCAAATGAAAACAGAAACGAAATATTTGACAGATGGCGATCACAAGGAAGATAGGACAGGAGCCTTGGGCCAAATAGTTTCCAGCACAGCTTTCCCCATGCAAAACCATGAACTAGCAGCATTCATTTTTAGACTTCAGCTCCTCCTTTCTTTTATTCCTCTCACCCTCAGCCTGTTCTCCCTGGCTGGAAGCCTTCCTTTGGTTCCCAGGCTTCATTCCTACACAGACCAGGTAGTCTCTAAGCATAGTCCATTAAAGAAAATTCTTAAAATATGTCCACAAATCCCCTTTGTAGGTGACTAGAGCTCTGTGCTTTCATGGTGATGACCTGAGTTACATTCCTGGAAAGAATGCATCTAGCAGAACCCACTACCTCACTGCAAGGTACCAAATAAACGTGAAAGCTAAATAAAAGCAGTGTGCTTGCTACATGAGTATCCCTTCCAGCCAGACTGCTGCCCCTCAGCTTCTCCCGGATACAAGGTCTGAAGCTGCCACACTTACACACAATGGTGCATATATGCAGAAGAGGTATGGACCACTCTGCCCTTCAAAGAGGTCTTGGGAGCCTGGAAAATAAACAGCAGTTGCCAATGAGCAGATGGAATGTTTAAGGTTTTCCTCTTACCACAAACATGAACACAAAATTTTGCAAATGATTTCAGGAGGCTCCTGGACCTCTGAAACACATTGACAGTGGTTCCTGGGAGTGCACAAAGGCCAAGATAGACTCCCCTGTGCTGACGGGGAAAGGCCATGGGAGGAATGGCACCAAGGTTTTAAAATACCCAAGCTCAGTTGGGCCACGTGTAAAAATAAGAAATAGTTTGTTTTCCATTCTCTCTCCCTCCCTCCACCATCTCCCTTTTTTCCTCCCTCCTCAAGAATAAACCCTCCCTCCTAGTCTTGGTCTTTACCTGGATAGAACTAGTCGCTGTTGAGGCTTAAATGTGGCCACTTCCAGACAAAATACAGTCAGTTCTGCTTTTAATGTGACACATACTTTCCTAAAAATCATTGTACTATACAATATTGCACAATAACAACCACAGAGCTTATGGGGAAAATGAGATGAGGGGCCCAGTACTCAAAACATGTTGTCAGAGACACTTAAAAAAGACGATAGGAACCTAATAAAACAATACAGCAGTTTTACATGTTAAATAGTTAAGAAATACATAAAGACTACTATAAATATGGCACTTTACCTAGAAAAAGACCGGAGGTTTGCACATGCAGGTGAATGTGGCAGCCTGCGAGCTATCGAGAAATGGCAACAGAAGGTTTTCGAGGACAGACCCTGTAACATCAGATGTGGACAAGTATGGCTCATCATACACCTGGTGAACGGAGGCAGCCAGAGGATGTTTGAGGCATGCACGCATTCTGTGCATTCCTATACGGCTCAGTTCAGCTGCAGGCAGTTTCCTGCATTCACTTAGCATTTCTTGTAGATGAAATCACAGGTAGGCAAACACAAAATTCTTGTAATACCCAAACTGTTCCCTGGTATATTTAATCAATGGAATAAATGCTCATTTTCAACACAAGCATTACAGCAGGACTGACTAAATCTAGATTATAAAAGTGATTGTACCTTAAAGCCATTGAGACCCAATGGAATGATGCCATAAAGGTAGCAATAAGATTATCTTGAAGCACATAACATATAACTTAATTAAATCTGAGCTTCCTTACTCTCACCCTAAATTCCATCTCAACTAGGGATAAATTCAAGTGAAATGCAAATTTGGCTCCATAACTTTGAAACATACTGTCAAGCCTGAGCAAAGCCTTCTTGGTGCTAGGGAGAACTTGTAACAATATGCACCAAACTTCCTGAAAAATTGTCATTATACATTTTTATTCTTATCATCCTTATCATCCCACACCTCGTGGCAGCCAGCACTAATCTTACTTCCCTCTTCTCCACCATTTCTTGTCCCCTCTATGTGCATCCCCCAAAAACCCAACAAACAAAATTCCAGACTTTATGGGTTCTCTCATTACCCCCTCTGCTCTTTCCCACCTTTTTTCCAAGAGTAAAAACTCCATACGTGGGGTAATAGTTTTCTCATGCTGCTGTAACAAATTACCACAGAATCAATGGCTTAAAACAACACAAATTTATTATTTCAGAGTTCTGGAGGTCAGAAGTCTAAAATGAACTTTAAGGGGCTAAAATCAAGGTGTTGGCAGGCCTGCACTCCTGGAGGCTCCAGGGGAGAATTTGTTCCTTGCCTTTCCCAGCATTTAGAAGCTGCCTGTATTCCCTGGTTTCTGGTCCCTATCACTCCAACCTCTGCTTCTGTTCTCACATCTTCTCTGACTCGGACACTCCTGCTTTCCTCTCATAAGGACCCCCATGACTATATTGGGAACACCTGGATAATCTGGGATACTCTCACATCTCAAGACCCTTAATTTAATCACATCTGCAAAGTCCCTTTTGTTACTTGTGAAGGTAGCATATTCACGGGTTCCAGGGATTAGCCCACCACACCAGCGGTATATTCAAAATGCTTTACAACTGATATGCCACTTAAGGCAGGGTGTCTGATTCTCACAAAAGTCTTGTCATAGTGCTGAAGCAGGACCCTGGACACACTGGTTGATGGATTGTAGTGATGGCTGGGAGGTATCAGGGAGGGACTGGGGTGCATAGGATGTTGGTGAGGCGCTCCGGGGCTGTGAGGAGTGGTTCTCTCTAAGCAGTACGAAAGACTTTTGACCTTTTTACAATCAGCACAGCTGTACCCGTGTGTTTTGGATGACCACTGACCTGCCATGCTCTTCCTTATCCATAATCAACACACAAACTTTCTGGGATTTTTATCATGTGCGGTATTCAGCCTTATTACCTGGAATGTCTATTTAACCCTCACTGCAATCCTCTGATTAGGTCTGTATTTACCTTCCTTTTGCATTAACACACCTGGGAACAGATATGCTATTAATGGCTAAGGCCTGCATTTGAACTTAAGCACTTTGCTTTAGAAATTGATCTCCTAACCACTGTGGTTAGTGTCTACAAGGAGACTCACGCCTCTTTAGGCAGATAAGAAAAGCATGTACAGAGACAATGCAGGCAATGTTGAGGTGCCAAGTGGCACCCCCTTGTCCACAGTATTTCATAGGTTTATCCAGAACCCTCCCTTACAGAATTTAATGATTATAGGGAGGCCCTCCTGATCATACAGTAAGGATTCTTATCTACTCTGTAAGACCAAACCTGAATAACCTTGAATCAATATTCTATGATAAAAAAATTATAGTCAAGCAAATCAAGTACATGCAAAGAAAACAATTATAGTAAATGACTATGTGTAAAAGTTTCGAAAGTAAAAACTCTAATTTATCTTGTCTACATAGCAGTCTAGCATAAAGTATGGCTGTAAGCCTGCAACAAAATAGGTGAAAAATAAATGAATAAGTAAAATCTATAATCACGAGTTTAATTTGTAAGACCTAACTGCCTGTGGTACAAAACTACTTCTGGTTAGAATTTAACTTTCTCAAATGGGTAGAGCGGCAGGGACAGAAGAACATCAGAGAGGAAGATGATAAAACCCCTCCTGGACTTTGAGTCTTTTATAACCTCTACCTGGTCGTAGTTACAATAGTGTTACTCATCCCCAGAGGAATTAATGTCTAAAAGAAATAAGTAACACCACCTCAAAAGAAAAAGAATCATTTATGGGTATTTTTGATTTTGCTGTTGAAAAAATTTTTGGTTTGGACAGGAATGAGTATTAGTACCTTTCATTCATCTAATTGATACATTATATAGAAGAGATGGACATTAGAGGGGTTGTTTGTTTGTTTGTTTGTATGAAGGTAGAGTGAGATCCTGATTGGGAGATGGGATGAATTTCTTCAGAATCTCTTAGAATCATTTAGGATATATTTTAAAACCACATTGTTAAGTAAAATATTAGAAACCAAGATTAGTGTTCTTTAAAGATGTTCTTGGAAGAACTGTAAGCAAATTCTACTTTAAACCCTTTAACCTCATTAAAATCCTAAAATATTCTCGCTAGTTCAAAAAATAAACCCTGATATTTAAACTTCTCTAAAATGTAGCTCCCCTCCTACCTTTTTGATGGAATACTGGATGATCTCAGTCAAAAGACATAGTTATTATCCTAAGAATAAGTCCTGCAAGAAAGCACATGCTGCCACTTTACTCATTATTGGAGTGCCCTTATGACTGCCAGAGGGGAACAGGTAAGATGCTAGGGGAGGCAGAGAAAGAGAGATCAAAGTGTTTTTGTTTACTTCTTTGAAGTTTTGTAGTACCTACTGTTTACCATGCATACTTCTTGATTCATGCTGAAAATTGGAATTCACCCATTTCTCTTTTTCCTGTCTAAGATGCAGATGGGGCACATTTCGTTGACTCCATCAATCCCTGCCCCCACGCATTAGCACATGCACACGTATACCTAGCCAGTGGAAAAGAAAAAAGAGTTACTCACATTCATCCATTTTACAAAGATTTCCAGGCTGCAATGGGAGGGCTTTACCTCTCCCTGAAGGATGAATAAATAGGTAGCTTTACTGCCAACCTGTTCACAGTCAAACTGCAGTGAAAACTGAGACCAAGGTCTTGCTCTACTGGCACTTATGAGATCCAGTGCTGGCAACATGGAGAAGATAGTCATCTGCCTGACGGTCATCTTCTTGGGGACAGTGGCTCATAAGTCAAGCTTCCAAGAGCAAGATCGCTTCTTGATTAGAATGCGTCAACTTATAAATATTGTTGATCAGCTGAAAAAATATGTGAATGACTTGGTAAGGCCATACTTGTCACAACAAAATTTAAATAATATTCTTCAATTAATATGAAAGGAACTTTTTGACTTATAAAAATAACCCAGAACTAATTTTCTTTTGCTCTAGGACCCTGAATCTCTGCCAGCTCCAGAAGATGTAAAGGTAAGACCAGTTGAATTTATTTGTGAAAATATATGTGGTACAAGTTTTTAAATCCAATTAAGAAAGGCATTAACACAATTATTTAGGAATACTTAATTTCAATGAGTTTGGGGGTTTAATAGTTGGTAAAATAGTTATTCCTATTTCGGTCAAACATTCATTGATTTACCAGCAAACCAACCCATAAAACACTGCATATCTTATAAAATATATTTTTATCTCCAAATATCTCTAAGAGTACTTCCAAGTAGTATTGTTGTGACAGAATAACAAAACTATACTATGATCAGTTTCTGAACAATGACCAAGTAATTACATTTTAAGAGCCCTTGTGCCTGAAAGTTATTCAGCCCTCCCTGGCAAACCTATCTAAGAAATACAGACACACACCGGAAGAAGCAGAATTCACCTTTTCATGACAAGAAAGAAAGAAAAGAAAGGAAGGAAGAAAGAGAAGGAAAGACAAAGGAAAAGATTACAGGCACGGCATGGAAGAATGGTAGAATGAAAATCAGGGCTGTTCTGTAGAATATAATTCCCATATACCTTGGCCTCAGTGAGTCTTGTCTTTGGCCTTTGGAGAGGTCTTTCAAAAGGACTATTTTCACAAACTCATCCCAATCTCTCAAGCCATTTAAATCCATTAGGTCCCAGGAAAAAAACATCTAGGATATAGTTCAAGAGTGCTGCGTGCTGATCTTTTCCTTAGTAACTTCGCTCTAGTCTTCACGTCTGGTACCCTGAGGAGATAAATGCAATTGGGGAAATGTTTTCATTGTCACAGACCTTTAACTGCATAAATTAGAGTTACTATAAAAGTGCTACCAGTAATTAGGACACTACAAAGGGGGAGACATATAAAGATACATTGCAGAGAAAACAATTATCGTAAATGACTATGTGTAAAAGTTTAGAAAGTGAATGAGTCACAACTATTGCTTTTCTCTAAAATTCACTCTCTAGCTCTGAACCTAACCACTCTCATTTACTAGGTCCTTTTCTAATAAGCAGCATCTAAAATGAAAGTAGCACATTCAGCTTATTGGAAAGACTTTTCCAATAAGTGAGAATATTTCTTAATCATGACCTGATTATCAAAACATGCATTTTCAGCATCTCACGCATTTTGTTTAACTGTTGTGGTTAGAGGCCTTTTGCACTAGCCCTGTCTGTAACTTGCAAAATGAGAAATAAGGAAGATTTCCCATTTTTTAACTTGAGTTGATCCAGTGGGTGCTTCCTTTGTTAAATATCTATGCTTTGTTGAAGATAGAGGTTTTTTTTTTTTATCTTACATCATAATGAGATGATTTTGTCTCGGTGACACTGTATCTATCTGACAATCTTATCCAACAATGCTGGTTATGATACAAGTGAGAAATGGTGTAACTAAGATCTTTCAGCTATGCTGGCAGGCAAACTTAAATAGTTCAAGGCCACAGTAGCTTTAAATCAAGTTTTTCAGAGCTAGCATCAAAGAAGGATCTATAAGCCATTTGAAAAGATTAAAAAGTTTAAGGAAAATAAATTCATTTACATGTTGCATGTAAATGTTTATACATAGTGATTATCTTCAGTCCCTAATCGGCCTTTCCAGGCATCATTCTCTTTCTTTCTAATTACATAACTAGTGGTCCTCAACTGGTAATGATTTTACCCCCCTGAGAACATCTGACATTGTCTGGAGAAATTTTTGGTTGTCACAGTTGTGTGTAGGGGAGAGGTTTCTATCGGCATCTAGTAGTTACAGGCCAGAGATGCTACTAAACATTCTAGAATGCACAGTACAGTCCTAACAACGAAGAATTATCTAGCCCAAAATGTCAGTAGTGTTGTTATTGAGAAACCCTGATATAAACCTGGTATGTGTGGGGGACAAAGGTAATCTCGCCCAACACTTCCTAGTGTGAGTGGCCGGGTCTTTCTGTGAGGGGGTTAAAATAAGCTATACGGAGGTAAACATTTTCAAATACTCAATTGCAAAACAACAAAGCCAAATGTGCTCCCTTGCAAAAGCAGCACTTGACTGTTCTCTTTGTTTTACTCTTGCTTTTGACTTCCATACTTCTCCCTCTATTCTGTAATATTAAGTAGGACACACAACTCTTCATGTTATCATGTGTTCAGGGATGAATGAATCAAAGTCTTGCCCTCCTAGTTTGCTGCCACCGAGGCACAGCAAAGGAAAATAATTGTTATACTCCCAGAGGGTGGTGCTCTGCTTGAATTTGGGTTCTTCCTATAAACCCCATAAGTGACAGGGCACCCGAGGCTGCCTGAAGCAAGGTTAATCTCTTCACGCCCTTCTCGGTACATCCTTAAGGCAGCTGGCAGGATAGCTCCTCCACTTCTTTTCCTCTTTGAGGATGCCTTTGATGTGCATCGGAAGCCAAATCCAGCAGCTATTTGTCCGGGACCACACATCGCCAGGGACCGCTCTGCTGCTTGCAGAAAGAACAAAGCAACCACCACTGTTTATTGACATGGGTGAACAAGAAAGGTCAGGAGAGACAGCACAGCCTGTCAATATTGGTTTCAGTGTCTGGATGCCACTCAGAGGCTTTCAGAAAAGCTTTCTTAGGTATAAAATCTTTCATCACTAATCTTGACCATTCCTGGCAATATCAATGGAGTTCATTTGGTAAGGCCCCTATACTTCTTTGGAACATAACTCTTTCAACATACACATGTAAATGTTAACTCAGCAAAATGGGCTTCTGTGAGAAATGCTGGTTTCTCAGATCATCACGGATGAAGCAGTTAGTGTTTTCAGTTTCAGCTGGAAAATTTACCTCTTTAAATATGAATATTATTTTTTTCCAGTAAGTTAAGCCGGTTGTGGTCAAAAAGAAGAGAAAAGAAAAAACTTCAACAAACATGAACATGTGGTTTTCAAGGAAAAAAAAGTGCTATAATTAACATTTATAAATAGTTTCTATTAAATAAGCATTTTGGCAAACATATGGAAAGGATATTACCTTGCCCTTATGAGACAGGCAAGCTGTTCTGATATAAGGAAACCAGATAAGCTCGTTCTCGGCTTGTGGCTATGTATGCAAAGCAAACCTGATGGGGTTGTGTCTTAAAGATGCATGTTATTAATCAACATTCATACTGGGTAAGCATATGGGTTGGAAAATGCAAAGCAGGCCAGATGCTATTTTCAGCTGATTATCCATGAGAAGACTCAGGTAATTTTGTTATATATGGGACTGTCCTTGTAGGGACTGAGAGAGATTGAGGTTTCTGGTTATATGGCAGTGACTTCCAGACACATTAGTGAAATGAGGGTATAGCAACTAGGGTGGGGTGGGCTGGGGATTGAAGAGCAAAATACACACATTTGCTGAAAGAAAAAAGAAACTTAGATACAAGTTCTTAGGTCAGCATTAAAGTGTTTTCAACAAGTCAGTTTAAATTTTGTTCTTCCAGTGAATTCTATTCTATATTTATTTCGATTTTTAAGATTTTTGACTTATTCACTACTCACTAGTTATTTGACTAAACCAAGAAACAAGATTTTGATCCTTGTTCTGTCCACTTCTCCACTCTTTGAGACAGTACTCTTAATTTCTACGGAATGTTCTTCCCTCCCATTGTTGGGCAAGTCTCAAATTCTGTTCCTTGACTTCTTGATTCAGGCAGAATCTTACCCTAACTGACCTAAGAGTGTGAACAGGATTTTAGAAGAGTCATGTGTAGTCCATCATAGGTGTACTGAATCTTGGATATGGAATATGCCATCAGAGATAGATAGCCACTTCCTTTCCCCAAAGTTGGGGTTTTGACTCATTTACTTAATTTGTCAACTGTGCACCTAGATGCTGCTCAAGACATGTCACTGTTAGATGCTCCCATGTACACTGTAGAGAGGAACAAAAATAAATAAAAATAAAAAATAAAAGAGATTATAAAGAGACTGTTAATTGGACTACAACATATCTCACCCAAAGCTGCAACCAGTCACAGTGTAACTTTTAGAAAATTTGTTCTAAAACCAAACCAACTGTCACAAAACACGAAGATCCTGCCTACCACCCAAACTTCAAGTGGAATTAGGAATAAAGAGCTGTGGGAAAGTGAGCCTCCTCCCTCCTGCCTGTGAGGCAGGGATGTGCTCTCTCTTCCCTAATATGGGGTGAAATCTTACATTGCAGGCGCCTTCTTCTCTTTAGTCCAAAGATTAAGTGGGGTGTGAACTCATTCCTCACCATCTGCTGAAATAAATGTGATCTAAGATCTAATACACCATAGTAGAAGTAGAAAAAGAGGATTGGGAAGGTCATTTTTACTTTCTGAATAACTTTTGTTAACATATATACAAATTGTTTCTCTTTCAGAGACATTGTGAGCAGTCAGCTTTTTCATGTTTTCAGAAGGCCCAAATAAAGACAGCAAATACAGGAGGCAATGAACAGCTAATCAGTGTATTAACTAAACAGCTGAAGAGGAAACTACCTCCCACAAATGCAGGCAGAAGACAGAAACACAGACCAGTAAGATTGTCATTTGTCATCTATCTTATTGTACTTATTAACTATATCTCTTACATGACATAACACATACACAAACACAATTGTAACCAGAGATTCCAGTGCCTTCCTTCCAGTTACATGTTATCATATATGGCATATTTTGAGAAGTGGGGTCACCTCTTCCAAATTCACAGTCTTGAAAGTGCCCAGAAATTCTGTTCAGAATTTGCTAAAAGTCCCTGGTAGCTGGAATAATTTAATATAACTTCCCAAGGTGAGGAATTCACTAGGTAGAGAATCCAACTGTGACTTAGGAGTTAAACATTTTTCTCTCATTTATATGGTCACATATAACTTGTATTCTTATTAACAGAACCTAGATCCCAGTTTTTGTATGAGAAAAGAGACAGCCTATGAAAGACTAAGAAAAACCTCAAACTTTGCTTTCTTCTCTTAAAAGAATATTATTGTCCTATACAATCATACAGTTAATACTACATTTAAATAGACTTCATTATTTGGCTGGAGAATTTTAACACTCCCTGGTTTTAGGAGGTCCTAATAGATATACCCTCTTGTGTATCTCTTCTTATGCCAACTCATAAGCAAAGCTGATACTCTCATGACTACCTCAAGAATTAATAAAAACCGGTGGATAAACACCTAAGATAAATTCCTCCAAAATATTCTTTAATCAGTTTTCTCTCCTCCAAGGAATTTCACATATGATTCAAATGAAATCTTAATGACATTATCAAATGACTTTTATTTCCTTTAATTGCTTAGCCAGGTTATAATGTGAAGAGTATCCCACTAAAACTTTTCTAGGAAAGAAAGGAGCTGAGCCTGTCTTTGCAACCCAATAGCAAAGACTCATGGAAATGGCAGTGCTGGCACTGAGCTTAGGACTATCTAGTTAAGCACCTTCATTTGGTAAATGGGAAAAAGAGATTAAAGAGGTTAAGTGACTTGTCCCAAGACACACAAATACTAAGTGGTAGAATGGAACTAGAACTTATATCTCCTACCTTTCAGTCAAATGCTGTCACCACAAAATCAAACTGACTTAGAGATGCTGAATACCAAGCAATGGGCTGGTGTTTGCTCTCAAAAAGAGTAAGGATAAGGAAGAAAAACCTAGAACTTTTTTTTAAAGAAATATAAACAGGCAATACACATATGAAAAATTGTTCAGTCTTCCTATAATCAAATAAATGCAAGTTAAGGAAATCCTACTTCTTTCCAATTAAAATTTTTAACAATACTCAATAATAGTAAAAATGGTCCGCGTGAATAGAGGTAAACCTTTTTTACAACATACATCAAAAGACAAAAATTTTTATTCCTTTAATTTAGTAATTCTACTTCTAGAAATTTATCAAATAAAATAAAGATGCATATAAAAATTATTCAGAAATGTTCTTGCAGCATTACATACAATAGTAAAAAGTTAGAACAACCTATGTGTCCAAAAATAGTAATAGTTTGATCCAATGTTGGAATACAAAGCAATCATTACATATCATATTTTTGAAGAATATTTAACATGTAGGAAATGTTTGTGATATGTTGAGTGTAAATAAAGCAAATTACCATCCAGTGTAAAAAACATAAATGCAGAGAAAAAACCATTACTGAAAGGATATACATCAAAAGATTGCAGGGGTTTTTTCTGAAGATAGGATTACAAGTGATTTTTTCCCATTGTTTTTTCCTAAACAATTTTATGCACGTCTTGAATTTTTTTCAGTGAACATGATTTATATTTCTAATTGGGAAAAAATAAATTTTAACTGAACATTTTATTAAATAGGAAAAATGTTTTAAAGGAGAATGTTACTCTTCCATTGATTTCTAGACATGCCCCTCATGTGATTCTTATGAGAAAACACCACCCAAAGAATTCCTAGAAAGACTGAAATCACTCATCCAAAGGGTATGTAGCTGCAATTATATTTGATTTTCAACTTCATATTTATCTATCCAGATTGCTTCTTATGTTTATGTTACTCATGGTATATTATTTCCACAGATGATTCATCAGCATCTCTCCTAGAACACATGAGATATGAAGGTTCCTGAGGATCTAACTTGAAGCTGGACACTATATTACATACTCTAACACAGTCGTGAAACTCACTTCTTGGTTTCTAAATGGAGGAGTACAACATATTAGATCTGGGGGAAAAGACTCAGATAAGTGTTCAAAGTCAGGATTATTTCCCCCCAATTACAATGCAATACTTCAGTTTGATCCACATGCTCTGTTTTAGTCAACTTGAAAAAGCTTTCTACTCAATTAGAATTTGATTTCCTATGTTATGGATTTTTATGGTTTCTAAAGTTTTAACTTTATATTATTGCCCAACTATGACATTCCTTTATTGGGGGAGACACTTAAAATTTTTAACCAAAAACATAATTTGGGAATTTATTGATCTTATATTTACCTTGATCTTGATTAGCACAAGAATGAGGTCTCTGATGATAATAACTTAAAAGTTATACACCTTCGTTCAAGCTGAGAAATATAAAAGCGTAGAGTCAAGATGAAAAGTTGGTCTTTATTCTTTTAAGGAAATGAAAACTGAGTGTTTAAAAATGTGTATGTGAAGAGTTTACTTTTTTATCTCAGAATATGTAATGTATAAATATATAGTTTATTTATGTGCCAGGGGATAGTTTTACTAGATGGCTACATAAAAGTCTTATTCCTTTATTGGGATTTATCAAAAATATTTAAATGCTATAGATATGAATATATTTATGGAATACACTCTTTAGTCTTCTTTTTTTTCTTTAAGTGGGTTTAATAGTACCTTTCCCAGTTCAAGTTCCCTTATAAGCTAACATTTTAAGCTTGTGGAAATGGCAACTAAAACCTATAGAGGGACATACATCAGGTGGTCTTCTGGGACAAAATATATTTTTAAAAAGTCTTGTAGCTCTCATCTCTAATTGTTATAATGATTGTATGGGAGCGAGCTAGTAACTCCAAATGTCTGTCACCTTTCTTTTCTCCTTTCATTTCTTTCTTCTTTTTAAAGTGACAGACACTTTGTGCTTGCATGCTTTGCATAAGACAAATTTAATCACCTATATAAGATCAAAAACAGGAGACAAATCAAGAGGCCAAGACTCCTGTTCTCACAGAAAACAGACTTTTGCATAAACATTCCAATCTTTCAACCATGGACAGTAAAAATAAGAAACCTGCTCTAACTGCCATTTCATATCAACTCCAGCAGACTTTATTTAAATATGAAGTTAAAAACTCTAGAAAAATAAAATTTTTGCTAGAACGTTATAAGCTATTTGAGAATCTCTTATTGTTAAAATGGCTGTGAATGTGCAAGAGGATGTGGAATGGGACACACTGTATGTTCTGAGAAGAGAAAATTATCTACTTAAAAGTATTTTAAAAACAAGTACAGATAAATTTATAGTTCTAAAAAATATATATTAGCCATCAATGATTTCATAAGCTCTCAATGAAATGTATCATCAGAAACAAGGTATTCTGTTTTAAAATTTTAAAATGTTATTACAGAGGGATCATGTAAACAATAATGATGATAAAATGCATGGAGAGCCTGCCTACGTATCAAATGGTGCCAGCCCAGACTGTTGGGATAAAAGTAGAAAGCAGCCGCAAAGTTGACTAGGGAAGGGTGAAGTCTGTATTTCTTGTTTCTGGCTTTATAGTTGTTGACCTCTTTGACACTGTGATTTTATATTTAAAATAATATATTTATTTTGGTGTGTTTACTGTTAAAATCTCTGTTCTAATCCTTTGACCAGAGATTCTGCCTTAAAAGTAAAAATAATTTAATGGGGCGTTGGTTAAGAGCCTTTATTACTAAACTAAGTTTAAAGACTCCGGTAAAGATCCTAGCAACACCCAAGAAAAGCACTGCATTGGAATAAACAAGATGAAGAAGTAAGACTTGAACAGCTCCATCTTCACTGCTCCATGTTCAAGGCTTACCCAGCCCTCAAAAGGGATATAAGGCTTACCTATAAACATTACTTTCACCTATGGATAGTGAGACAGGAGGCCTGAAATTTTGCTGGCTGTGAAATTGTGGTCACTTGCTTAAATTTTGGGGGTTTCCATTTCCTTCTCTGTAGAATGAGGGTGTTGGACAGAATCTCCAAGGTCTATTCTGCCTTTTTTTAGAGCTTTATGTGTTTATGGGTCTCTAAAGTTCTGGATACTCTCATGGGAACATCTGACCATACTTTTGAGTAAAACTTTTACTGAATCTAATGTTCAGTTACACAATCTTATTCAATAGCATTTGTAGCAACACTCACTGCAGGAACAAAAGAGATGTTCCAAAAACAAAAATAAAAACAAAAAAAAAGGAAGGAAGGAAGAAATGAAAGACAGAAAAACATTGCAGTAGGTCACAGAAATTCTGGGAAAATTAATCATGATTTTTACTATTGTAGCTGAAAGTGTCTTCTTTGGACGCTTGTATAAAATTGTAGCATTATTATTCTGTATTATTGCTCTGTTGTATTTACATTTGCATCTGAGAATTTAGTTTTAATGCAAACTATGTACTTTATAACTTAATAATTATTTATTATATATTTGGTTTTAAATGTTTATGTTCATGGCTTCTTATTTAAGACTTGATCATATTAAATACTTCCCAGTCAGTACAACTGTCTTTGTGATTCCCTGGAAACCCTTAATTCAATAGCCTTAGCAGAAAATAAAAGATGATCCTCAGTTTCTGGGAGCATATTGTTTTTATATGTATATTACAAAGACAATCTTCTCTCTTTATATACTTCACTGAAATGGAACCTTCCACTCCTGTCTCTACCTTAAAGACATCACTTCCTTTTGCAACTCTCCCAAATGTATGGCAAGTCCTGGAAGACTTGAAGATATCCTTCCCAATGCCCATTATGTGTACACTCTTATTTAAAACTCTTTCCTGCTTTGACATTTATCCCACTTAGCTTTTCTCTCCCCTTACTTGTTACTGATGATTGTCCGCTCCTGGTCACTCTTTCATCTTTCCTGGGGAGTTAGGCATGTTCTTTCCCTTGAATTCAACTTCTGTCACCATCTTGGGTAACTTCAGTGCCCCTGGGGAAGATTCCACCAACACTGAAACTTCCTAGAACCTTGGCTACCTCAGTTCCAAACACCTGCCTCTTTTATCCCATTATCATCCCATTCCTAAGCCACGTGCCAGACTTTATCGCCTGGAACTATTCTCTGTATGAAATCCTTGCATATATAAAGCCATCACCTTCTAGTCTCTTAGTTCTCAAACTCCCTACTTCTGCCACATCTGTCTCAAGACCCCATCACAACAGCCAGGCCTTTGCCTCTCCTCATTCTCTCAGTTTGTTAATTCTCCTTTGTCCCCCCACAGAGTCTAGGCCTCTGATCAGTTCCTTGAACTTCAGACCCAGCAATCTTCTCAAGTAGCTGCCTACAAACTCCCTGTCTAGCTGTTCTAATCTTGGTCCCCTATTCCAGCTTCATACACATGATCTGGCCCCTCATCTTTGGGGACCCTTTTGAACTTCCCTATCTGGCTCACTAGAGTTACTTTCCCACTCATGCCTAGCTCTGAACACTCATCTGCTTTCAGTATCTGCCTCCACCTGTTCTAGTCCACGGGTTAATCCAGGAACAGCCTCAACTCATGTGGCGGGGAGAGATTTGGAATTCACAGTTAAGCTCATTGAAAGAGTAGTCTCTACAAGTGACTTTACTCCCTCAACTTCTATTCATTCATCAAACCACTATAATCTGATTTCTTTTTGTAAAGATTTTATTTATTTATTTATCTATCAGACAGAGAGAGAGAGTACAAGCAGGGAGAATGACAGGCAGAGGGAGAAGCAGGCTCCCTGCTGAGCAAGGAGTCTGATGTGGGACTCGATCCCAGGACCTGGAGATCACAGCCTGAGCTGAAAGCAGATGCTTAACCAACTGAGCCACCCAGGTGTCCCTATAATCTGATTTCTAACATCCTATACCCTATCACTATATCAAAATTGCCCTTTGTCAGGTCAATGATAACCTTCAAATTATCCAACTCACAAACGTGTCTAAATCCTTCTCTTACTTGATTTTATCATGGCTTTTGCTACCTTTAATCCTTCTCTCTTTTCCTTCTTTAACTCCGGAGGGCCCTCCTTCTCTTGGTCTTAGCTTACCTTTCTTACCACACATTCCCAATGTCAGTTGTTGGTTTGCTTTCCCGTATCCTCCCCTTAGAAGCTGATGCTCCTAAGGATTCTGTCTGGCCACCTTTTCACTTTAAACCTCTTCCCTCAATAGTCCAATGGGTTCTTGCTGTTTTAACCCCCCCCCCGGTATGTTTTTGACCCACAAATCTATAGGCAAAGGCCAGACCTCTCTGCTGATTCCCAGGCCTGTATACCTAACTTCTCCCTAAAGATTTCCATCTTTATCTGCCATCTCAACATGCCAAAATTGATCTCATCACTCCCACTTCCATTACCTCCTCTATCTTTCAGTGTTCCTTAATCTTTTTTTTTTAAGATTTTATTTATTTATTTGACAGAGAGAGACAGTGAGAGAGGGAACACAAGCAGGGGGAGTGGGAGTGGGAGAAGCAGGCTTCCTGCCAAGCACGGAGCCCGATGTGGGGCTCGATCCCAAGACCCTGGGATTATGACCTGAGCCGAAGGCAGACGCTTAACAGTTGAGCCACCCAGGCACCCCACAGTGTTCCCTAATCTTAATGGGAATATATCTCCAGCCTCCCAGACTCTGCCTTCTCTCTCATTCACTATAACCAACTGGTCATTGGGCCCTGCTATTTCTATCTCTTAAGTACATCCTTTCTTTTCTACTCCCTCTGCCATCATCTTAATGCAGACTCTCAATAATCGTTATATCTTTTGATTGGGTTTCTGGCTTCTTGCCTTCTCTTCTTTCCAATCTATCTCTGCATAGTCACCAGAATACCTTATAAAATCTAACTCTGATCAATCACAGTTTCTCCTTATTTAAAGCCCTTCACTGGTTCTTCTTTGGGGTAAAGCCCAGGCCTAAAGCTAGGCACGTAAGACCATTTATCATCTGCTCCACTCTGGTCCCAGCCTCTTTTCACCTTGAACGTCAAAATTCCAGCCAGTCCAATCTGCTTCTAATTCCCTGGACATGCCATGCTGTTTCATTCTTCTGTGTTTTGCACTTTCAGTGTCCTCTTCCTGGAATATTACTCCTCAACACCCAGAAAAATCTTCATGCATCTGTCAATATTCAACCTAGTCATCACTTCCTCCAGAAGGATTTCCATCACCATCTTACTCTATCTCTGTGACACTGTTAATCTCTTCCCACTTTTAGAACGTGATCATATTTTGGTTATTAGTTTTAATGTGGTATACACACATTTATTGAATGATACATCTGTTTCCCTTTCCAGAACATAAACCTCTTTGGTAGAAGGAACTGCATCTTGCTAGCACAGTGCCTTACAAATAGTAGATAAAATATAGTAGAAAACAAATGTTTACAAAATTGAATTGAACCAAATACAAAACACACAAGTGTGCATTAAAATTTTCCTTGACATCTCTCTTTCTCTTACTCACTGAATCCAATTATCAGGAAAGCCAGTGAACTCTGTTTTCAAAATTATCTCTAGAAGCCAATCACCTCTCACTATCTCCAGCTTCCACTTTGTTCGATACCACCACAATCTCTCACTTAGATGATTGTAATACTTCCCTAAATAGTTTTCCTGATTTTATTCTTGCCCCTCACCAAAAGCTACTTGCAACAAGCAACTTGGATGATCTTTCAAAACACCAGAGTATGTCACCCTTAGCTCAAAACCTTCCAATGGCTCCCACCTCATTCAGGATAAAGCTTGAGTCCCACAAAAAGGGCTACATGATCATGTCGCCGCAATCCCTCACCTCTCTAACCTCATTTTCACTCTTTTTATTCAACTCAAGCCACACTGACACTCTTTCCTATCTCCAACACTCCAAGAATACTGTTGCCTATGGCAGTTGCATTTTTTTTGTTTCCTGTTTGGAATGCTCTCCTGCCAAATGTCCACATGGTCCATTCCCTCCCCTCCTTCATGTCCTTCCTCAACCAGGTCTTCTCTGACTACCATTCTCTTTTAAATTGCAACTCCCCTAAATACCACTACTTAATTTTTCTCCAGAGCATTTACCACCCTCAAAATATATATTTTAACAATTTATGTTTTTATTGTCTCTGTCTCCTACCAGAATGTTAGCTGAATATGGGGAGAGATTTTTATTTGTTTTGTTCACTGTTATATAATTGGCATCCAAAACAATCCCTTGAACATAGAATAAAATCACGAAAAATTTGTAGAAAGAATTGATGGGTTCTACAATAGCTGGCACTGGATGGAATTCTCCCACAGGGTTTTAATTCCCAACACATAGTTTGTCTTTTTTTATGACGCAAGTTGTGTAGTATTGAATTTTTTCTTTTATAGTTTCTCCCTGATCTCTGGATACTTTGTGTCTTCCAAAAATTTATCCCCATCCTCTTATCGAATGTGACCACACCTCTTCTATATTTTCCAAATGATATCCCTTCTCCCTTTATAAAAATAGAAAATTCAAATCATCCATACAACCATTTGTGAGTCTCTAAAAATGTCTTTTTTCTACCATGATTCATAGTAAAATATTATTTTTAAGAAAGTTCCTTGTATGTTACAAATTATTTTATTTTTTCAATTTCATTTTTATCTTTTTTTAGCTTTCCTTTATTCATTCACTATGAATGAGATGATAAAATGCTCTGGAGAAAAAAAAAGCAGAGAAAGGGAATGGGTGGAGGGCATGTGTGGGACACATGAGGAGAAAAACATCTTTTTTAAGATTTATTTATTTTTTGAGAGAGAGAGAAAAAAAGGGGGGAAGGGCAGAGGGAGGGAATCTTCAAGTAGACTCCCTGCTGTGTGTGGAGCCCAAGCAGGGCTTGATCTCAGGACCAATGAGATCATGACCTGAGCCAAAACCAAGAGCAGGATAACCAACAGCTTGAGCTACCCAGGAGCCCCTGAGGAGAATAGTTTTAAGTAGAATGAAAACCTATATCCAGTGGAATCTTTTGTTATTTCCAGTGAATTTAAGTGAGGAATACTACAAAGGTGAGCAGCAGTCACATGAAAGAGAA
The DNA here is from genome assembly GCF_002007445.2 of Ailuropoda melanoleuca. Taxonomy (NCBI): domain Eukaryota; kingdom Metazoa; phylum Chordata; class Mammalia; order Carnivora; family Ursidae; genus Ailuropoda; species Ailuropoda melanoleuca. Next base: position 128,821,079 of record NC_048222.1, read on the forward strand.
TTCTTTGAGGTACAGTGTTGAAACAGGCTTAGTTCAAATGAATCATCTAACAAATGTCAACAAATTAGCAAGTGGTTTTTGGTCCTGGCATGCATCATAGTCATCTTCCGAGCTTATACCAAAAAAAAAAAAAAAAATACTACTGGGTATTTAATTAAAATAAAATTAGAATGTCTGAGGGCCTGGTCATTAATATTTTTTAAAACTCTCCAAGTGATTCCAGTGTGTAGTCAGGGCTGAGAACCACAGAATGAATCAAAGTAATGCTGACACATTATGGTTAGGAGAGAGAGATGATATATTCTACAAAATTATAAGTACATTAATTGTACTTTTCCTAGATCATTATCTTTTTGCAACAATTTAATTCTCTCTGAGGCCCTAACAGCAAAGGCAACACCCAAAAGATGAGCTTACTCTTTATAATAGACAATTTTGGAGATATTTTAAATAGGATTAATTATTTGTTTAAAAGATGAATAATACATTGTGGAATAATTGTACAATAGGATTCAACATAGCAATAAGAAAATGAATGTAGCTATATGGCTGAATCTCAGAAACATAAATAAAACAAGATAAATACAGAAAGGGAGGGAAACCATAAGAGACTCTTAACTATAGGAAACAAACAGAGTTGCTGGAGAAGAAGGGGTTTGGGGGATAGGGTAACTGAGTGATGGGCATTAAGGAGGGCACTTGATGTAAGGAGCGCTGGGTGTTACATGCAACTGATGAATCACTAAATTCTATGCCTGAAACTAATAATACACCATGTGTTAACTAAATTGAATTAAAATTAAAATTTGTAAAAAGAAACACAAATATTTAACAAAAGATGTTACACACAAAATACATATTTTATGATTCCATTTACATAAAGTTTCAATACAGGCAAAACTGATAGATAGTATTAGAAGGTCATTGGTGGTAATCCTTGGGGAGGAGAATAAGATAGTAATTGAGAGAGAATATAAAGGGGTATTTCTGGGGTGCTAGTAATGCTGTATTTCTTGGCCCAGGAGGAGGTATTTATTGAGCTGTACACTTATGATTTATACCATTTTCTCTATGTATAATTCAATAAAATTAAATTTCAATTATTGAAAATAAATGATAGAAAAGGTGTTTTAGAAAAATTCTCTTTCAGATGAACAATACATGGCACTTACAGAAATACAAAACTTGGACAAGGCTATGGAGAAAGAAACAGTTGACTAAGTGATAACAGGGAGGGAGGAAGGAAGAAAGGAAGGAAGGAAGGGAGGAAGGAAGAGAGGGAGGGAGGAAGGGAAAAACTCAGCAATTGCCAAAGGAAAATTGTAGGTTGTGGTACCTTAGTCAAAAATAACATTTTAAAAATTGTACTTTTAAAATGGCTCTGATTATGTTACAGTCTTCCTATTAGGCTGAGAGATGGTTGATTTGGAGAAGAAAAGTTTGTGTTGCTGGGTGTTTTCCCTCTATAATCTTAATTCAAGCAATTTTCCAACTATAACTTACAAAGGAGAGAGAGAAAGGGGAGAGAGGAGAGAAAAGAGAAAAGAAGAGAAAAGAGAAGAGAAAAAAATGAAGTGACAACAGTAAATATCCTTAGTCAGTGGTCAGGTTTTCCCAGAAGTAGAGCCTGAATCAAGGATTCTGGTGCAAACAGCTTACTAAGGAAATGCTCCCAGAGAAACCAGGAAGGGAGTGTGGACAGCAGGATTAGGAAGGGGGATATCCAGGCCTGGGGATAAATTCAAATGACTTTTCAGATTCTATCTGATCCTGCAAGGTGCATTGGAGCCTAGATTACATCTCAGAGTTGTTAGTTCTGCCTGGAGACAAAGGAACTGGGCTCTTGTATTCCGACAACTACTCTTTTTGTCTTTGGAACTTCATTCAGTACAGAATTGAGGCTGCTCCAGAGCCCAGGGGCCATCCTCTGAGTGTCCCAAGTACAAGGTGCCATCAAAGCACACAGATGGGATGGGTACATAGAGCTGATGGAAAGAATTCAAGGGCATCTGGGCAGGCATCAATTCTGTCTACTACAGTAAGAATGATGTTTTTTTCTTTTAAAAGTTTATTTTCTCGGATAAGAAGGCTCAGGGCAAAGATTAATTTTATTAACAAAACAGTTAATTTTAGGAAAGTTAGGATATATTTGTTCATATGTAATTATATAGAATTATGTATATATTTATTATGCATATATTTTATATAGGTTATTTCCTTTTGAGAGCCACAATTTCATTTTCAGAAGCCCACTTAACCTAAAGGAACCCAGTTTTGGAGAGAAATGTATTTTAGCACAAAGAGTGAGTGCTCAAGGGCAAGAATATGACACCAGTGATGTGCATCCCAAGTCCTGAATACCAGCAGGAACTGCTTCCCTCATTACCACCCCCCCCCCCCAGGGGCAGCCCTCATTCTCGTGCTGCAAACAGAAGAGATTTTCCCTGATAAGATATTCATAGTCTTAGAATAGAGGGCAGTTGATGGAGTCCAAGCTTCTAGTAAGCCTTCCCATTCCTTTTTTTTTTTTTTTTTTTTTTGACTTGGTACCAACCATTTCTTGGAGGATCCCTTGGGAGAAACGCCGTTGTAAATGGAATTAAAACATTTATATATATTGATAGATAAATCAATCTTGAAAAGAGAAAAATTTGGAGCTGGTCACTCTGAAGAGGGTGCAGAAGGGAAGGGTGTGGCCAGGTTGGAAACAGAATTAGCCGCAAAATGGTGGGTGGGTAAGTGTTCGGTATTGTCTTGGCTGAATTTTTCCGGTAAGCTGAGTCACGAGAACGAAAGAGCATTCGAATTTGAAATAGAAGTGTCATGCTACAACGTTTGTTCTAAAGCTATCACTGTGGGATCAAAGCCTGTTGAATGACTTGCAACCATGAGCGTATTCATGGTGGGTCACAGGGAGAATTTACCTTTTGCCTGTATTATTAGTAGTACCTCTTATTTTCCCTACAGAAGCTTTTCACTGAGAACGGCCTTTTAAAAAGATACCTTTTAAAGGCGAGGACGTGCTGCCACCTATTGAAACAATACAAATACACACAGACACCCAAATTCTAAAATGTCAGGACCTTGTGAAAAGCAAATGGTATCAACTCTAAAAGATTTTCTCAGCTCTTTCAGTCCTGGACTTTATGAAAATTTTCAGTACTGAGATAATTTCTAAAAGGAGCTTCAGGACCAGGAAAACCGCTTCTCTTTGGACCTACAGAGCTCAGTGTGAACAAAAATGGGAGTGTTTGAAACCTGCTCTGGTACCATTAGCTGATGTCCTGCTCACAGAGGAGCATCTGAGATGAGACCTTGCAGGATGCTTCACAGGCAGAATGCTTGGCCACTAGATTCCAGTAAAGTAATAGAAATCTAGCTGGGGTCGTTTTTAGGAGTTCTTAGCCAAGACATTGTTAATCCTTTGCTTAGGATGAAGCCAGAAATACACTGCAGATTTCAACTGTGACATAGTTGTAAAAAACAAGCATCTGCAACATCATAGAGTACTCACAAAGATAAAAGGAAATGAGGCATGGAAGAGTGCCTTGTAAAGTGTTTCCACATTTGATAATGCAGGCGTTTGTTTAAAACTTATTTTGCTACTAGTGAAAATTAGCTTGTGCTGAAATCCCATTCACCTCATCCTGCTCAGGGAATTTCTCTCATTACAAATAGCTCAGGAAGGAACCTCTTTTCCACAACCTTGGCCTCACTGAACTGTATACCATATGCAGTTTCCTGGGTGGGCTCAGATAATGATCTCTGGGTCCTGGGATGGAGCATCAGGCTTCCTGCTCAGCAGGGAGTCTGCTTCTTTCTCTCTCTCTCTCCCTCTGTCCCTCCCCACTGCTCATTTTCTCTGTCTCTCTCAAATAAATAAACAAAATCTTTGAAAAAAAATATGCAGTTTCTTAATAAATTTAAAAAGCGCTCCCAGTGGTTGCCACAGAAGAAAGATTTGAGGTTACAGCACTTTATTTAAACACATCAATTAAATCACTTTTTCTCAGCTGTTTCTATTCATGTCCCCTCCCTCCAAAAGTTTATTTTCTGCATAACACAACTCTCCTCAATATAGTCTCAGTGTTTTAACCAATTCTGTATCATTTTGTTTCCCTTATTTCCTATTTCTGCCCTCTCATCAGATCTAGACTAACAATGGCTCAGATATTCTGGCCTCTATTTCTTCTACTTTTAATGCCAAAACTTCTTTTTTTCCCTATTGAGGAGCAACACACAAACCAAGAAAGAACCCAAACCCTTTGTTTTTGTCTCTCTGGCATCTATTCTGCCTCCTCTGGTATTAGAACCCCTCTTTTTCTTTGGGAATCCCTCCTTGACCAATTCTCAGTCCTTGTCATTTGGGGCTAGTCTCACCTCCTCCCCAGCTCCAGGGGTGGGAACATAACATAAGCCAGAGCATGGAGAAGCCTTCCTGTGACTTTTGTTGTAATTATTTAGAAAGAAATGTTCTCCTCCTACAGGGGTTGCTAAGCTGTTGGGATTTAGGCTGGAGCTTCCAGTGGATACCTTTGCCACTCTTTGAGGAGTGCTTTCTGAGCACAGAGAAGCAAAATGAGAGAGAGAGAGAGAGATTGTGCCTGAAGATTCACCACTAGACCTAATTATGTGAGCCAATAAATCTTTTATATTTAATCTAGTTTCAGTTGTATTTCTGTCACTATGGCTGGAAGAGCTTTAAATTCATAGACTTCTCAATTCCAGCACTTTAAATTACCTTACTCTACATTTTTTTCCCCCTGATCTGGAATCCACCGCAGCTCCACAGTGCTAGTGGGGAAATCTATTTAGGCTGGACTGAATATTATTTGTTTCTATTCCCTTCTGCAAGAGTGAAGAGGGCCATGACCCAGACTTAACTAAAAGAAACTCACCTTAACAAAATGTAAAAATCAAGCCTCCATAAATTCAAGGGATGAGGCAGTAATTTAAATGCCTGTTATAACACATATCAACATTCTTTACAGAAAGACAGCAGACTTCAGAGTCTCTACAATGCATAATACATGATATCAATATAAAAAAATTAGTAGACATGCAAAAGAATAGGAAAATGTTACCCGTAGTCAAGAGAAAATACTCAAAAGAAACACACCCCAGGATAACTCAAATATTGGTATTAGCAGACAACAACTTTAAAGCAACTATTATAAATGTGTTTAAGGACTTAGAGGAAAAATGGCCATAATGAGTGATTAGGTTAGAATTTCAGTAGAAGCATAGAAGCTATAAAATTGACAAAAATTATAAAATCAAAAAGTATTATATCAGAAGTAAAAAATTCACTGGATGGAAAAAAAAATTCACTGGATGGGCTCAACAGGTTGAAAGACCAGAACTCGTAGAGAAATATTTGAACTTATCCCATTTGAGGAACAAGGAGAAAGAAAACGCAAGAATGAACAGAACCTTGGAGACATATGAAACAACATCAATTGGTCTAATATATGAAATTGGAGTTCCAGAAGAAGAGACAAGAGATAATTAAGCAGAAAAAAAATCTATAGAAATAGTGGCCAAAATTTATCTAAAGTGGGTGAAAAACATTAACTTACAAACCTAAGAAGCTTAGAGGACCTCAAGGAGTATAAAGACAAAGAAAACCACATCTACACACCACAGTCAAACTGCTAAAGCCAAAGATAGAGTGAAATTTTTGAAAGCATCAGTGGGCATGGCAGGGGAATGTGTAGACATTACATACAGGGGAATGACAATAAGAATACTGTCTGATTCTCACCAGAAATAACAAAGATAGAAGACAATGAAGAAAACATTCTTAACATTCTTCAAAAAATGTCAACCCAAAATTCTATAGTCAGTAAAAATATCCTTCAAAAATGAAGGCAAAATAAACACATTTCTAAAAGCCTGTAGAATTCCTACAAGAACTATTGAAAGTTCTTCAAACTAAAGGAAATGACAGCAGATGGGAACTCAAATATAGAGGGAGGAATAAAGACCCTTAGAAGTGGCAGACGTGTGGGTAAACATAAAATAGTATTTTTTTTCCTTCTTGTTATTTCTTTCAAAGACAAATGCCTGTTCAATGTGAAAAATTATAATATTTTATTGTGGAAATTATAAAAAATATATGACAACAGCATATAAGATGATGTGATAGCAAATTTAATCACATTGTTTCAGGGTCCTTATATTTAACACAAAATGGTACAATATTAACTCTACACAGACTATGATAAGGATTCATGCTGTAATCTTAGAAGCAAAAACCTAAAAAAGATTAAAAAGGAATAGCTAAAAATTAGGGAAATTATAATGGGATAGTAAAAATATTTAATTAACCTTAAAAAAGGCAGGAAGAAGGAATATAAGAAAAAAATCAGATGGAACAAAGGGAAAACACATAGGAAAGTGACAGATTTAAATCCAACCATATGTAAATAATTACACTAAATGAAAATGGACTAAATTCCCTATTTAAAAGCAGCAACTGTTAGCAACATAAAAAAAAAAAAAAGACACAACTATATGCTTTCCATACAAGATATACTGTAAACCCAAGAACAGGTTCAGACTAAAGGGATGGGAAAAGATATATGATAAAAACAGTAAGTATAATAAAGTGTTGGGCTTATGTTAATATCAGACAAAATGGATTTAAAAACAAGAAGTATTACCAGTGAAAGAGATGAACATTTCATAATTATAAAAAGATCACTTCATCAAGAAGACATAACAATTATAAATGTGTATGCATCTAATATAGAGCTTCAAAATAAATGAAACAAATAGTGACAAAACTAAAGGGACAAATAAGCATATCCAGAGTTATAATGGGAGATTTTAAGATAGCTCTTTTAGTAATTGATAGAATACTGAGTATACAGCATATTTGAAAAACACTATCAACCAACTTGATCTGACTACTATTTTGGAACACCATCAACTTCAAGTAAAAAGTACATATTCTTTTTAAGTATGCATGGAAAAGTTACCAAGGTAGGCCATGTGCTTGGCCAAATAAATCTCAGTAAATTTCAAAATCTTAATATATATTTATATATTTTTGAACCACAATGAAATTAAATCAGAAGTCATTCCTTAATGAGATATCCCTATAAACCTAAATATTTAGAAACTAAGAAACAGACTTCTAAATAACTCATGAATCAAAGAAGAAATCATAAGAAGTACCAGAAAATATTTTTAATTAATAATAAGAACAACACAACAAATCAAGATTGTGGAATGTATCTAAAGTAGTGTGTGGAAGGAAATTTTTAGTATTATATACTTAGATTAGACAATAAAGAGGTCTAAAATTAATTAAGATTCCACTTTAAAAACTAGCAAGGCTGATGGACAAAAAAGAAAATGTGGACAGCTAATATGAATAAAAGAAGAGACATTACTACAGCTTCTATAGACATTATGATAACAATGAATACTATTTTTAAAACTTTGTGTCAATAAATTTTAAAAATGAAATGAAATGGAAAAATTCCTTAAAACATACATTTACCAAAATGGACACAAGGAACAATAGGATATCTGAAGAGCTCTATGTCCATTAAAGAAATGGAATGCAGGGGCACCTGGGTGACTCAATTGGTTAAGCGTCTGACTCCTGATTTTGGCTCAGGTCACGATCTCAGGGTCCTAGGATGAGCCCAAGTTGGGTTCCCCACTCAGCAGGGAGTCTGCTTGAGGATTCTCTCCCTCTCCCTCTGTCCCTCCCACCACTCACTAACACACACACACACACACACACACACACACACTCTCTCTCTCTCTCTCTCTCTCTCCCACAAATAAATAAATCTTAAAAAGAAAAGAAATGGAATTCATAATAAAAACATATCTCACAAAAACACTCTAGGCCCAGATAACTTTCCTAGTGAATTCTATCTAACATTTATGGAAGAAATTATGTCAAGTTTATACACTGTTTCAGAAAACAGAGGATGAGGAAATACTTCCAAACTCATTTTATGAGGCCAGCATTCTGATACCAAAATCTGAGATAAATCCTTTTTTTTTTAAAGATTTTATTTATTTATTTGAGAGAGAGAGAGAGAGGACACAAGCCAGGGAGAGAGGCAGGAGGAGAGGGAGAAGCAGACTCCCTGCTGAGCAGGGGACTGATGCAGGGCTCAATCCCAGGACTCTGGATTATGACCTGAGTCAAAGGCAGAGAGTTAACTGACTGAGCCACACAGGTGCCCCTGAGAGAAATCTTTTGAGAAAAGAAAAATCACAGACTAATATCCTTCATAAACATAGATACAAAAAATGTTCTAAAATTTTATCCAGAAACACACAAAAATTTATTACATCATGACTGACTGTAATTCATTCAAAGAATGAAAGGATTGTTTAACATACAAAAATCAATCATTCCCTCTCTCGCTGGCTGTCTCTATCTCTGTCGAATAAATAAATAAAATCTTTAAAAAAAATATGTTTTAAAAAAAAAAAAAAAGGGGCGCCTGGGTGGCATGGCGGTTAAGCGTCTGCCTTCGGCTCAGGGCGTGATCCCGGCGTTATGGGATCGAGTCCCACATCAGGCTCCTCTGCTGTGAGCCTGCTTCTTCCTCTCCCACTCCCCCTTGCTTGTGTTCCCTCTCTCGCTGGCTGTCTCTATCTCTGTCGAATAAATAAATAAAATCTTTAAAAAAATATATGTTTTAAAAAAAAATCAATCAATGTAATCTACTATATTAATAGAATAAAAGAGAAAAAGCCAATTGTTACTTCAAGGGATGCAGAAAAGCATTTGATAAAATTTAATATCTATTCATGGTTTTGCAACAACCAAAAAATCTCTGCAAACTAAAAAAGAAAAAAAAAACTTCCTTAGTCTGACAAAAGGCAGTTCTTAAAAACCTACTGCTAACACCAAACTTAATGGTGAACTATTAAACTCTTAACATTTAAGATCAGAAGCAAGATGAGGATATCTACTCTCACTTTTATTACTGCTTTGGACATTCAAAAAGTGTAATAAGGTGACAAAAGGCATAGGAACTACAAATATTTGAAAGAAAAAGAAAAACTTTTATTTACAGATGACATGATTATATAGAAAACCCCATGGAATCTAAAAAACTACTATAGCTAATAAAATAAATTTACCAAGATTGCAACATATAAGGACAATATACAAAATCAATTCTATATATACCAACAGCAAAAACTTTGATATGAAAATGTTTTAATCTCATTCATAATAGAATCAAAATTAGAAAACGCTTAGCAACATATTTCATAAAAGATATGCAAAACCTCTAAAAGCGACAAAACAGGGATGCTTGGGTGGCTCAGTTGGTTGGGCGTCTGCCCTCAGCTCAGGTCATGATCCCAGAGTCCAGGGATCAAGTCCCACATTGGGCTCCTTGTTCAGTGGGAAGCCTGCTCTCCCTCTGTCTGCCATTCTCCCTGCTTGTGTTCTCTTTCTCTCTCTGACAAATAAATTTAAAAAATAAATAAAAGCTACAAAACATTGCTGAGAGAAATTTGAAAAGATCTCAATAAATGGAGAAGTATATTATGTTCATAGATGGGAAGACTGAATATTGCTGAGTCAATTTTCCCCAAAATTCAATTTAAAATTCAATTCAATTAAAAATTCTATAAATTCAGTGCAATTACAATCACATTTACAATCCCAACAGACTTTTTTTTTGGTAGAAGTTAGCAAGTTGATTCTAAAATTCATATAGAAATGCAAAATACCTAGATTAGTCAAAATAGTCTTGACGAACAAAGCTGAAGTTCTGAATAATCTGATTTAAGACCTACATATAGTTACAACAATTAAAAAAGTATGGTATTGGTGTAAAGATAGATAAACAGATTAAAGGAATAGACTAGAGTCCAAAAATAGACTCATATATACATGGACAAAAGAGTATATGCCATATGATTCCATTTATATAAAGTTTAAGAACAGGCAAAAACTAATCTGTGGTGATAGAAATTAGAGGAATGGTTGCCTATGTAAGGGTAGGGATTGGGGTAGAGGTGGACTGGGAGGGAGCACCAGGGAGTTCTCTCTGTCTCAGCTGGGGTAGAGGTTACATGAATGTGTATAAATTTATTAAAACTCCTTGAATTAGACATTTAAGATCTGTGCATTTCACTGTATTCAAACTTCCCTGAATAAATAAAAGCTATAATTGGAGCTAAGGGAGTAAAAAGGCTCCAGGAAGAGGTAGATGTTTGAAGAACAAGTAAGAGTTGGCCAGGTGAAGGATGGAAGAAGGAGACTGGAAATAGTGTGACATGTGAAAGGCACAGAAGTGTGACATAGCACAGTGCTTTTAGAGGAAGGGGCAGGGAGAGAGAGAAGGCTGGAGAAGGAAGTGGGGGCCAAATTGTAAAGGGCTTTGGGATTAAGAAGTTTGAAGTTCATCCTGAAAGCTAGCGGAAGCTTATGAGGAATTTTTTTTGTTGGCAAGTTCAAACTAAGAGCAGAGTAGGGGGTGGGTGTGAATGGACTCATTCAGGGTCAGGGAAGTTGAGCTCTAAAGTGGCACCAGACAAGAAAGAGTGAGGGTCTCAGCCAAGATGGGGAGAGAGGCCTGTAGGAAAACAGAAATCTTTAAGTGGTAGTAAAGAAGTAGAATGTACAAGTTTAATGCAGGTATGGATTCTGGGATGGGTGAGAGGTTGGCAGAGGAAATCTGAGTCCCATCTTCCCATTGGCCTGTCATTAGCTTTGGAGAGTTGGTGGCACACAGGGTACTAGAGTCGGAGTTGTGAGTAAAAACTAGATGACAATTGGGTTTCTCAAGTTATCTATAATGTCAACTAAAAGGAAAGACTTAGAAAGCAAAATATTTTGCCTTGCAAAGATCAAAGTTTTCTAAGGTGAAAGAAAAACTTCATTGTAATATAAAAAAAGTCTAATTTACTGCCACCCCCCCCCAAGAAAAACCAATGGTCAAATAAAGTTAACATTTATTGAATACTTACTATGTGCCAACCACTGTGTTAGGTACACCTTATGTATTAACTTGATGAATCCTGGCACTAACCCTAAAATGTTGATATAAAGATTGTCCCGTTTTTCGGAATGGGAACTAAGATTGCCCAAGATCATTCAGCTTGTTAGTGGGGGAGGCAGGATCCAACCACACACTGATATCTCCCTTCGGTCACCTGTGTAAGCCTCAAGGTTACACCAGGTGATTTGCATTTTCTGATCTCACAACTGTCAGTGATTTGGAGGCAGAAGGTGGGGAGATTGTTGAAGAGAAGGCAGAATTAGGAAGGGATCAGGAGAATTGTTCTTCCTTAACTGACACATTCCTATGGAGTTAAATCTCAGAATGTAAGAGATAATAAAAACCTGTCTGTTATGGTCTGAATTATGTCCCTCCCAAAATTCGTATGTTGAAGTCCTAACTACCTCAGTCCTAGTAGCTCAGAATGTGACTATATTTAGAGACAGGGCCTTAAAAGAGGGGATTACATTAAAAGAGGTTATAAGTTAAAAATTAGGGGGGCCCTAATCCAAGCTGATTGGTGTCCTTATAAGAGAAGATTCTTGTGCATGTGCACAGAGAAAAGGCCGTGTGAGGACACAATGAGAAGACAACCATCTGCAAGCTAAGGAGAGAGGCTTCAGGAGAAACCAAACCTGCTGACAACTTGATGTTGGACTTGCAGCCTGAAGAACTGTGAGGAAATAAATTTCTGTTGTTTAAGCCACCCAGTCTGCGGTACTTTGTTATGGCAGTCCTAGCTAACTAATCATCCATCTGTCCATCCATTTCTTTGTTCAACTATATTATGTGCTAAGTTCAAGAGAGACATAAAATGCTAAATAAGAAAACTTACCTTTTCTCCTATAGAGAAAAATGGGTAAAGAACAATTATAGTTACATGGGCTAAGTGTTCTGACAGCTTTATGTTCAATTTAGGGCATTAGATGAGGTGTCCTGTGGGAGGTGACATTTATCTTGCAGGCTAAAGGACTTGCAGAAATTACCAGGTCTGGAAGGGGGTTTCTGAACCTGGCACTATGGACATTTTAGGCCAGATAATCACTTGTTGCGAGGGCTTGCCTTATGCATTATAGGACATTTAGTAGTATTCCTGGCCTCTATCTCTTAGATGCCATTTACACTCCCACCCCAAGTTGTGACAACTCGAAATCTCTCCAGACATTGCCAAATGTCTCTTGAGGGGCAAAAATGGTCTAGAGGGTGCGTATGAACTTCTAAGCTGAAGACACAGCATGGAATCTGGCCAAAGGTAGGATGGCCATTCAGGAACCTGCAACCCTCTCATTTTACAAATGAGAAACTAAGGCTCAGAAAGGCTCAGTTCCTTACACAAGATCATGAACTGGTCAGTATAACCAGAAGCAGCAGTGGATATAGTGGGAGTAAATGCAAATCTAAAAGAAATGTTTAATATGAGGCTTATCAAAGAAACCTACTGCAACATTTGAGACTATGGGGCTCCAACATGTTAAAGGTTTATTTTCTAGTGTCTGGCATAATGACTGGATGAGTAAGTAGTGAACTAGGACTAGCTACTGGACTAAACCTGAAACAATAGCAAATATGATGCTATCTACATTTTTCAAAGGAGTAGAGTAACATTTATGTCTTGGTGACAAATAAGCAGCCAGTAACTGGGGATGAGATGTTTCTGGTAAGGGCAGATGCGAAACACAAGAACTGTTAGCTGGCACTGCCATTTCTTACTGTAACAGGAAGTAGCCTACAGACCAGGGCCTGGCTGGTGCGACAGTCCACTGTGGCAAGAGGTGCTCTTAAGAAAGCATCTGAATAACGGTCAGTGTAAACACTGTACTTCAGTAGCAAATTGTTTACTTAAAAATATATCTAAACATGAGCCACAGTTAATGATCCAACAAAGATGACCTCTTCTTTCAGGTTCACAATTTACGACAAATTTTGTCTGGTGCTAGGGGGTACTTGGCATCTCTTCCTGAAGCACAGAGCTTCGCAAGGCATTTACAATGACAACATGAAGAGTCCTCTCTCATTGCTATGGGGGGTAAAGGCAGGGCATACACCAGCCTCAGAATCAGGGTCTCTTTTGGGGAACTAATTGAAAAATATCTCCTCTAAGAAGCCTTGGGTGGTCATATTGGGCCTTATGCAGCTTTCATCCTTATGTAGCCCATCTGGCCTAAGTCAGGAGGCACTCCACAAATGCTGTTGAGAATGAGGCTTTCTGGGGTGCCTGGGGGCTCAGTCAGTTAAGAGTCTGCCTTCGGCTCAGGTCATGATCCCAGGCTCCTGGGATTGAGCCCCACATTGGGTTCCCTGCTTAGCAGGGAGTCTGCTTCTCCCTCTCCCTCTGCTGCTCCCCCTGCTTGTGCGCTCTCACTCACACTCTCTCTCTCTCTCAAATAGATAAAATATTAAAAAAAATAAATAAGAATGAGGCTTTCTGGTATGCTTCCCACCCTGGAAGAGGACTCTTCTTTCCTTTGTATTCTGTCTCCACCCTGCCCTCCCATTCCTCCTGTCAGTGTCCCACTCACCACTGGATAACCTATAATGCCCATTAGGACTGTCGTTTGCTCTCCAGAGGTGGATGGTTCACAGGTGTGGTTGGGGCAGAGACGACTGCCTCCCGGCCCTGTCCGAAGCATGCTCCTCACCCTTTCCAACAGTCCCTGAGTCTTCCTCAGGGAATCTCTGAAGGTTCCACAAAGCACAGTCTGAAAATCCCTGCTCCAGTCTAATGGTGAAGCTACAAATAAGAAAACAATCCCAATGCCTGAGTGACCTGTCCAGGCCACAGATCTCTAATTTAGCATTACCTGAAGCAGAATGTGCGTTTCTTCCTCACCTCGACCAGGGTGCTTTGAACCACCCAGAGACTGAAGTCTTTCCTGCTGTAGGCCCCTGGATATGATTGCTGGTTGGACACCGATGGCAAGGGTCAAATATTCCTGACATCCCATAGGAATACTGAAAGATGTTGGTTGACTGACTGGAGACTTAAACAATATTAATGAAATAAATCATTTCAACACGGTCACGACTCCTTTTAGTCCTTATGGCACGAAGGGTTATCTCTGAGTGTTTATCTAACAAAATCATTCAGCTTTTCAGGCTGAAACCATAAGGGCCAGTTACTGAGCCACACACTACATTCCACTCATCCAGCGGCCTTCACGGTGCGGATCAGACTTGCCCAAAGACCGCTCTTACCACACTCCACACTGGTATACTGTATAGGGACAATAAAAGCTATAGTCTCTATGTAGACATTTTTTGTTTTGAAGGAGATCAGATTATGCCATTCCAAAATAGCCACCATAGGAGAGGGAAAAAAAATGCTTTCTTCCACCTTCCTTAGGTTCACTGGCTAGGAGCCTATAAATTAGACTAACAAAAGACAGATTAACAGAGAAAAGCACACAAATTATGTAACATAAGTTTTGTGTGAGGACATGAGATCGAAAGAAGTGGTTTACTAGGTTTGATGAAGTGTGGAGAGTCATGGGAAAATGTGATAGGATAGAATGGTATGAACTAAGGGAGTAAACTGGGGGAAATTTAGCAAAGCCTGTTGGTTCAGATTCCTCTCAGTGTCCCTCTATCTTTGGAGATAAGGACACTCCTTTTCTCCAGTTATAAGGAGGACACCTCTCACGTGAGGGTCTTAAGACTTGATTCAGGGGAGATGGAGGAAGTCAGGCAGTCCTTCTTGCACCTGCCATTTCTCAAACTCCTCCAGCTCAAAACAATCAATATGCCAGGGTATCATATTTTGGGTTAGTATGTTCTGAACCCTGCTACCACTGTGGCATAAGGATTATTCTGAACTGAAAATATTTGAGAATCAACAGATACATAAAGAAGCCTCCCCAATATTTCCTTATCTGACTAAAGGCAGAAAGTACTGAGAAATAAGGGCTGCCAATAAATCCCCCATCCCCGAGATGGACTTGTACAAACAAACCTGACTGGGATAGCCCTGATGTCTTATTAGTTTCCTCCACTGTATTTATCTTCCCACAGTTTACAACTGTTGGAAGCCCAAAACCTTTTCCTTTGTCATGTCACATCTCCATAATGTCTCATTCCTTGTTAAAAATAGTAGATAAGGGGCGCCTGGGTGGCACAGCGGTTAAGCGTTTGCCTTCCGTTCGGGGTGTGATCCTGGCGTTATGGGATCGAGCCCCACATCAGGCTCCTCTGCTATGAGCCTGCTTCTTCCTCTCCCTTCCCCCTGCTTGTGTTCCCTCTCTCACTGGCTGTCTCTATCTCTGTCAAATAAATAAATAAAATCTTAAAAAAAAAATAGTAGATAAGCTCTCAGGCCTATCTACTTCTTTGAGTCCTCACTTCTTTTCCAGAAAACCACAATGTCCCATAAAAATTAACATAAAATAAAATTTGTATGCCTTTTTTTCTGTTATTCTGTCTTTTGTCAATATAATATGCAAAGCTCCAGGTAATAAACCTAAAAGGGCAGAGACAATTTTCCTCCCCCCACAGTTTATGTGTTACTTCACTATTGCTTTTGTCACTATGTTCACTGTTCATCTGTGTTCACTGATTGCTAATTTTGCTCTATCAATCTATCCACTTATCTACCCACCCATCCATTCATCTATGTATCCATGATCCATCCATCCATCCATCCAGATAGTTGTTTATTTATTTTATTGAATCTTTTGAGAGTTGTAGATATCATGACACTACATCTCTAAATACTTGAGAAAGAATCTCCAAAAACGAAGGCTTTTATCTATACAAACATAATTATCACACTTAGAAATTTAACACTGAACTGATATTATTATTTAATTCCTTGCTACTCACAGTGTGGTCCCAGGGCCAAGCAGCATCTGACCTCACATCTAGGAACTCTCAGATGGAATATGTGGGAGCTGGAGGAGGTGTGAAATCTGTAGGGGTTTATTTCCCTTAAAATTTTTTATTTTTATTGTTAATATAATCAAAGAATTTCATAAATATGCTTTGTTTTGATATACTATTTTCTTAAAACCATTCACACAGAGCTGTGATGTAGACCAGTTATTCCCACATTTTCCCACCCTATGCCCTATGCATTAGGAGGCAGCAATCTTTTCTCCATTTTCTGTCCTGGAATCCAGTGCCTATCTCAGGTGCTTGATAAAAAGTTCCTGAAATACTGTACTTGGGAAGAGGCCTATTTTTTCATAGTGTGAGATGATAAGACAAAGACTTCCACTAAAATGTACTACAAAAACACTGAATTTTATAGAATTGGTTTTGATCTACCTGGAATCCTGTAAAGATTCTAAGTTTTTGGTTTTTTAAAATTTTTTATTTGAGCATTGTTGACACAAAATGTTACATTAGTTTCAGACATACAACATAGTTATTTAATAAGTTTATACATTATGCTATGTTTACCACAAGTATAGCTGTTATGGGTCACCATACGATGTTTTTATAATATCATTAACCATATTCCTTCCTATGCTATGCTTTTTATTCCCATCTTATTCATTCCATAACTGGAAGTCTAGATCTCGCACTCACCTTCACCCATTTTGCCCGACCTACCACCCTCTCCGCTCTGGCAACCATGTTTGTTCTCTGTATTTATGGGTCTGATTCTACTTTTTGTTTATACATTTGTTTTGCTGTTGTTGTTTGTTTCTAAATATGAGTGAAATCATATGGTATTTGTCTTTCTCAGTTTGACTTATTTCACTTAGCATAATACCCTCTGGGTCTTTCCATGTTGTCTCAAATGGCATGATCTCATTTTTAATGGTTGTGTAATACTCCGTTGCATATATATACCACACCTTCTTTATCCATTCATCTATCAATGGACACAGTTTGCTTCCATATGTTGGCTACGATAAATAATGCTGCAAGAAATTTAGGGGTGCACATATCTTTTTAAATCAGTTTTTTTGTGTTCTTTGGGTAAATACCCAATGGTGGGATTATTCAATCATATGGTATTTCTATTTTTAAGCTTTTGAGAACCTCCATACTGTTTTCTACTGTGGCTATACTAACTTACATTCTTGCCAGTAGTGGATGAGTATTCCTTTTTCTCCATATCCTTGTCAACACATGTTATTTCTTGTCTTTTTTATTTTACCCATTCTAACAGGTATAAGGTGATATTTCCTTGTGATTTTGATTTGCATTTCCCTGATGATTAGTGATGTAGAGCATCTTTTCATGTGCCTGTCGGCCATCTGTATGTCTTCTTTGGAAAAAATACCTATTCAGGTCCTCTGCCCATTTTTTAATCAGATTTTTTTGGTGTTGAGTTGTATAAGTTCTTTATATATTTTGGATATTAACCTGTTATTGGATATACCATTTGCGAATATCTTCTCCCACTGAGTAGACTAGTCTTTTGTTTCGTTGATGGTTTCCTTTGCAAAAGCTTTTTATTTTGGAGTAGTCCCAATAGTTTATTTTTGCTTTTGTTTCCCTTGCCTTAGGAGATGGCAATCTGGTAATCTGCATTTTAACAAACCCTCCATGTGATTCTGATGCATGCTAAAGTTTGAAAGCCACAGTTCTAGATCAAAAGATAAGAGACTGACAACTAAATGCACTGTGTGATACTTGTTAGATTCAAATTTGGGCTGGGGTAAGTTGGAGAACAGCCAAAAGGGATACTACTGGGTCAACTGGGGGAAATTTGAATATCAGTTATACATTAGATCAGAGCTTCTCAGAATTGAATATGCACACAAATCACCTGGGGATCTTATTAAAATCCAAATTCTAATTTTGACTCTGGGGTAGGCCCTGAGATTCTGCACTTCCAATAAACTCATAGGTGATGCTGATGCTGCTGGCATATTTTTAAAATTAATCTAGAATAATTCCCCAATCTTTTGTTTTTCATTACACTGACATTTTTTGAAAATTCTAAGCTAGCTGTTTTGAAAAATATCTCACAATTTGGATGTACCTGATTATTTCCTCATAATTAGACTAAATCCTTTTGGCAGGAATATAATATAGGGGGTCCTGTGCCCTTCTCAGGATAGCACATTAGGACCCATATGATTTTATTACTCTTTAATGCACTTGCGGTTTTAACTTCCAGCCTTTCTTCCTCCACACATCCCATGGCCTTTTGAGCAGGGGTGGTGTCAAAATCAGGCCCAGGAGACCTTCACCTGCACTCATACTCTTCCTGGTACTGTTGACAGGGGCAAAAGTGAAGACCTAACTGGAAAGTTGAATGCCCCTGAGACAGTTACCATTGATCTGTCTCCCTACTCAAACCCTAATGATACAAAACAATATAGCTGTGTTTGTGAAAGTCCTCCTGTACCAAAGATGAATCACTGGTTTGCCTCAGAAATGAAAGGAAGACTGATTCAGACAAGCTCTGTTGCCAAAAATACCCTATGGAGGATGTTACACCAAAAAACAGAAAGCAAGTAGAAGCCAACAGAGAAACACTGAAGGTGTTATGACAGATCTACAGAAATCCTTTTGAAGATATAGTTAACAAGATCTGAACCTTCTCTGGAAACTGGCAACCAGTCCAGTGAGCATCCTTACATTATTTTCAAAAGAGAATCTCAGAACAGAACAAGAGACACATATTTCACAGAGAAAACCTATGAAATGGATTAAAGACAAAAATTCAGAATACATAATTTTTGTGAATAAGGCATTAGTTAAAACTTAATAATCAAAAAACACTTCAATACTTAATACTTTAAAGGCAAACAAAGAAATAGAGGGAGATTAGTACTTAAGAATAGTCAAGACAGTCATAAAACTCCTAGTAGTGGGAGTTTTAGCACTCAAGTTCTTTCCTAGGAAAATAATTATTATTGAGAAAGACAATATAAGAACTATAAAATAAATCTGACTGCTTAAACTGATCAGTTGCCAGGCACACTATGATTTCCACTGAAGGCAGGAGTGTGGGTCCAATATATGTCCTTGTTCTCTATGTTAGGAAACAGCTGGTCCCAAAAAGCCTGCCAAACCCAGATGGCTCGGGGAGTCACTTTTCCCCAAACCTGGGGACACTGTGAATCCCACTTCCACAGTGTGAGACTCTAAATATGGTGAAGTTTCCAGACACAGGTATAGCTGAGACACTTAGTCATTTCTCCCCAGAAACTGAAAGCATGATGAAAGGAGAGTTTTTGCCCATGACCTCCAACCTTATCTTTTAGGTCTAATGTGTTGTTATTAATTAAGGGCAATAATAGGCAAAAAGGTTTAAATGCAAGTAAAGGGGAAGGGGTGTAGGGTTGTAGAGAGCTCCACTAAATTCTGTAAAAGTTGCCAAAGAACTAGAGCCAGCTGACCTCCCCTCTCCAGTCCATTTCCATACCCCTCTAGCACTCTGCACCTCAGTTGTTCTGAATGACCTGGGTGCCTCAAGCTTGCCACACATTCTTGCCTCCAGGCCTTCTTCCCTGCCTTTCCCACCTTTAGCTGGTTGACTTTAGATTAGACAATCTCTTCCCTGGGAAGCCTCCTTGATGCCCACCCTCTCCAGGGCTGCCCCCACAGAATTATGGTCATACGTGTACCTGTCTCTTCCTCTAGACTATAAGCTAGTCTTGAAGGCAGAAACCCTGTTTCGTTCTATTTTGAAACTTTAGTATCGAGCCTAGTGCCTGGCACATGATATTAATCATGATAGAAATGTATTTATTATATGCCAGGTATTACTCCAAGGACTTTAGACTGATTAATTCATTTAATGTGCACAACATTATGAGGTAAGTACTGTTATTATCCTCAATTTACAGAGAAAGTAGTCATAAAGTATTTAAGTGTTTTGTCCACGGTCTCATATCTGGTAAATAGTAAAGCTATGATTTGAACCCAGCCAATTTGGTTCTATGGACCTTGCATTTATTTATTTATTTATTTATTTATTTATTTATTTATTTATTTATAAAGATTTCATTTATTTATTTGACAGAGAGAGAGACAGCCAGCGATAGAGGGAACTCAAGCAGGGGGAGTGGGAGAGGAAGAAGCAGGCTCATAGCAGAGGAGCCTGATGTGGGGCTCGATCCCAGGACTCCGGATCACACCCTGAGCCAAAGGCAGAGGCTTAATGACTAAGCCACCCAGCCGCCCCGGACCTTGCTTTTAAATTCTAAACTATATTGCTCCTAACAAATACTAGATGGAAGGATAGGTAAGTGGAGATGATATATGTAAGGATAGATAGGTGGATGGATGAAAGGATGGATGGATGGGTGGGTGGAGTGTGCAGGTCTCTAAGTCAGTAAAAGAAGGCTAGGGCATGAGAGAAATGTGCCCACTATAGACCTCTTCTAAGGAAGACCCAATTAAGTGCAAACATGTAGGCACAAACTATTTCACACTAAAGCAGGAACTATATGTTGGAGAACACACAAATACACAGAAGTAGACATTGAGGAACCCATGAAAAGAGCGTGGGTTTTGGAATCAGAGGACTAGATTTGAAGCATGATCCTGTTGATTTAAGGACACTTACTTTGTCTATTAACACTCACCTCATCAGTAGAGGATATCTGAGTATTCAACAGAGTGCTTGGAACTTGGGAACCTTTTGATTAATTTTAGTTCCTCCTCTGCTCAAGAAAATAACATCACCTGGATCTGATTTACCATAAGCAGGAAAATGCTGAGAAAAGGATTGGAGTGGCTGGCTCACTGAAGGACAGCAAGGCAAGACTTGTCTGGGTCCCCTGCTCTCTTCCTGGAACTGGGCTTTGGACTTTGAAAAGAGAGGTGAACTCACAGCTTAGCTCTGCCAGTTCTGCGAATTCTAGAATTATTAGATAACTTTTACTTCAGCTTGGAAAAATATGCCAGTGTATACAAATGTGATATCCCTGAGGGCAAAGTGCTTGATATTTATATTTTAATAGCTTTTTTCATATAATAAAAGTAATTAAGGCTCATTGCAAAAAAAAATTAAAGAGCTACAGAGAAGTATAAAAAAGAAATGGAAGATTGGTCCATGTTTCTCACCTTGGATGATCTTTCTTAATTTCTTAGTATGCATATAAGTATGTATACTTCTTTAAAAACAGAAATAGGATGAGCCCATATAGAGCATTCTGTTATTTTTACTTAATGATATATTGTGGATAGCTTTCCTAACATAGGAATAATCAACCGCACAGCAATCTACTGAAAGGCTATAGCGTAAATTACGCTATATGAAGGCTCATGTGAAACCATTATTATAAAAAATACTCCAATGAAAATCTATATATATATATCTTTGAGCTCCTTTCTCCGTTATTGCCTTTGCTTAAGTTCCCAAATGGGAAGTGTCTGGTAAAAGATAAACATTTTTCTTTTGATACATATTGCCAAACTCCTCTAGAAAGGTAGTGTTTCATCAACAGTATAGGAAAGTTACCCACACTTTCTTTAACACTGGATAGAGCCATTATTTTTAAACAGAGCAAAAAAAGAAAAGAATGACTTCTCATTTTAACTTACATATATATTTTTTTTCCTGAGTAATCCTCAAACTTTATTTAATGTAAATATAATGCACTTCGAAAGTCAAGATATTTACATATTTGGGTGCTTCCAAGTTGGGGGCATAAATATTTACAATTGTTAGATCTTCTTATTGGATAGACCCCTTTATTATGATATAGTGCTCTTCTTCATCTCTTGTTACAGTCTTTGGTTTAAAATCGAGTTGGTCTGGTGTAAGTATGGCTACTCTGGCTTTCTTTTGATGTCTATTTGCATGATAAATGTTTCTCCCTCTCCTCACTTTCAATCTGCAGGTGTCTTTAGGTCTAAAATGAGTCTCTTGTAGGCAGCATATACATGGGTCTTGTTTTTTCATCCATTCTGATAGCCTATGTCTTTTGAATGGAGCATTTAGTCCGTTTACATACAGAGTAATTAGCAATAGATATATATTTAGTGCCATGTTACTACTTGTTTTGTCATTGTTTCTGGATATTTTCTCTGTTCCTTTCCTGTCTGTGGCTTTTGGTCTTTCCTTCCCACTCAAAGGGTCCCCTTTAATTTTTCTTGCAGGGCTGATTTGGTAGCCATGAAATCCTTTAGTTTTCGTTTATCTGGGAAACTATTTATCTCTCCTTCTATGCTGAATGACAGCCTTGCTGGTTAGTGTATTCCTGGCTGATTTTCCCCATTCAGTGTGTTGAATATATGATGCCACTCCCTTCTTTTTTTTTTTTTTTAATGAAATTGCTGGGTCATATGGTAATTCGATGTTTAATGTTTTTAGAAACTGCCGTACTGTTTTCCACAGTAGCTGTATTATTATATCCCCACCAACAATGTATGAAGGTTCCAATTTCTCTATATCCTTGCCAGCACTTGTTATTTTCCATTGTTTTTATTATGGCCATTATACTGGGTATGTCAGATACTGTTTTGTTGCCTATTTCTTGAAGTCAGAACTAAGGATTTCTGAAGATTTTAGGGAAGTGATGGAATTGTTTGAGCTCCCAATTGGTTGAGATACAATAGGCTTGACTGACTCAGTCTATTTCTTCATTCTAGCAGGAATTATCCTAAAATTCCCAGGTATCTTTAGGCTGATAAAACTTCAATATGACATAATGTTGTTCATTTTCAGAATCTGTTTTCATCAGGGCAGGATCCTAACTCCTACAGGACAAGTGAGAGTTAAATATATTTTTTTTATTATTATATTATGTTAGTCACCATACAGTACATCCCCGGATTCCGATGCAAAGTTCGATGCTTCAAGTTGCGTATAACACCCAGTGCACCATGCAATACGTGCCCTCCTTACTACCCATCACCAGTCTATCCCATTCCCCCACCCCCCTCCCCTCTGAAGTCTTCAGTTTGTTTCTCATAGTCCATAGTCTCTCATGTTTCATTCCCCCTTCTGATTACCCCCCCTTTCTTTATCCCTTTCTTCCCCTACCGATCATCCTAGTTCTTATGTTCCATAGATGGGAGAAATCATATGATAATTGTCTTTCTCTGCTTGACTTATTTCACTTAGCATTATCTCCTCCAGTGCCGTCCATGTTGCAGCAAATGTTGAGAATTTGTTCTTTCTGATAGCTGAGTAATATTCCATTGTATATATGGACCACAGCTTCTTAATCCAGTCATCTGTTGAAAGGCATCTCGGATGCCACTCCCTTCTGGCTTGTCAAGTTTCTGTGGAGAGATATGCTGTTAGTCTTAGAGGTCTTCCCTTATAAGTTAGGGATTTCTTTTGCCTTGCTGCTTTTAGGATTTTTTCTTTATCAGTATATTTTGCAAATTTAGTTATACTACGTCTTGGTGTTGGCCTGCTTTTGTTGATTTTGATGGGAGTTCTCTGTACCTCCTGGATTTGGATGTCTGTTTCCTTCCCCAGATTAGGGAAGTTTTCCACCATAATTTTCTCAAATAAACCTTCTACCCCCTTTTCTCTCTCTTCTTTTTCTGGGACATATAAAGATGTTCATCAGGGAAATACAAATCAAAACTACAATGAAATAGCACCTCACAGCAGTCAGAATGGCTAAAATTAACAATACAGGAAACAACAGATGTTGGCGAGGATGTGGAGAAAGGGGAACACTCTTACATTGTCAGTGGGAATGAAAATTGGTGCAGCCACTCTGGAAGAGAGTATGGATGTTCCTCAAAAAGTTAAAAATAGAATTACCCTATGATCCAGCAAATGCACTACTAGGTATTTACCCAAAGGATACAAAGATAGTGATTTGTAGGAATACACGCACCCCAATGTTTATAGCAGCATTATCAATCATAGCCAAATTACAGAAAAAGCCCAGATATCCACTGACTGATGAATGGGTTAAGAAGATGTGGTGTGTGTGTGTGTGTATATATATATATATATATATATATATATATATATAATGGAATATTACTCAGCCATAAAAAAGAATGAAAGCTTGCCATCTGCATTGACATGCAGCTAGAAAGTATTATGCTAAGTGAAATAAATCAGTCAGAGAAAGACAAATACCACATGATTTCACTCATATTTAAGAAACAAAACAGATGAACATAGCGGGCGAAAAAAAGACAGACAAACCAGAAGACAGCCTCTTAATTACAGAGAACAAACTGAGGGTTACTGGAGGGGAGGTGGGTGGGAGCATGGGTTAAATGGATGATGGGGATTAAGGAGGGCAGTTGTGATGAGCATTACTTAATTGTATGTAAGTGATGAATCACAAAATCCTACACCTGAAACTAATATTACACTGCATATTAACTAACTGGAATTTAAATAAAAACTTGAAAAAGATTTAAAAAATCAATCAATATTGTACAAGTTTTTAGAAATCATTTATTCATATGCTGCTCCTTGGTTAGACACCAAAGCTACCTAAAGACTTTAAGGGTAGGCTGAGGGGCATAAAAATGTAGATTTTTTCTCTCTCAGTAGCCTTGTACATTTATTTCTCACATTCTCACCACACATATTCAGGCATATAGAATTTGCCCCAGGACCTCCCCTTCTGGGTCAAGTCATACAGGCTCAGGACTTTCCATATCCCCAGGTTTGGCAGTGGCTACTTGCTCAAAAATCTAGAGGTTTCAGTTGTTCTATTCTCATTCCTCTTGATCTTTCCACATCTTCTCTAGAGTCTCATGCACACAGCTTTTGCTGAGAAGGACAATTTGTGGGCAACCTGGTCAAGGAAACGTTGTAACTCTTTGAATTCAGAATGCCCACCCATCTCTATAATGAGATGGCCAACCTTCATAGGAGTCACGTTGTAGCCAAAGGCACTTTTGCCTCCCCCATGTGCTGTCTCATACCCTTGCATGTGATGCACTTGAAAGGGGCTGGCACTCTCCATAAGGCAAACATGTTCTTGGGGTCCATAGAGTGGTTCATTGTCAGGCGCACCATTTCAAAACAGCCTCAATGGAGGTAACCACCACCAAGTGCCAAGATTGAAAAACTGCCTTCCGTGAACTCAGTAGCTTCAGTAGAAGGTCCATATATGTCAGTCAAGTTTTTAGATTCTCTTCTCACTTTTGGCACAAATGGTGCCCTTTCAACAAATCTAATCTTGGGCTTTTCAGGAATGGAAATATCTTCAAAAGTTGCCTCCTGGAGCAGCATCTGTAGCCCAGCAATGGTAGGTGGGGCTGCCCAAGAATCTGACAACGCTGCTCACAGGAGTGGTCCCCTGGCTCAAGTCAGCAGCTGCCACATGGTCACCTGTGTCTGGCAGCACCAGGCTCCCCATAGACACCCTTAACTTACATATTTTTAATTGCTAGTGAATCACATACATTTAAATGTTTATTGACCTTTTGGAATTTTCTTCTGTGAATTTGTAGTTCATGTCCTTATCATATTTTCTTATCAGTTTATAAGAGCATGTATTCATCTTTGCATATCTCATGCCTAGTATAGAACTTAGCACATAGTAGTTATTCAACAAATAACATATTTTTGTAACCAAAAATATTCCCACAGGACACAAGGCCAGGGGTTCTAAGTTTGAATCTCGATTGCCAAGAATTTACATCTTACTTCAGGAAAATCAAATTCTTGGAATCTGAAAATGCTGACCACATTCAGACCCCCAGTAGCCCTGACACTATACATCCTAAAAGTCTGAGACTTGAGATAGAATACCTCCTATATAAAAATTTTCTAAAGAATAGACCAAGAAGAAGAGTGGGGGCCATTTATGTGGTATCACTGAGAGGTACCACAAGGTTGGTCTGTAGCCAAACCTTGGTCTGCCAGAACCCCAACAGCCAACATCTCTAAAGCAGTCATCATACCTTAACAAGTCGTAGAGTAATCAAGACCAACTATGTTTTCTAGGGGATATTTTGGAAAATAAGCAGACATTTCCTAACAAAATCTCACTGGATTCATATTTTAAGAAGCCTTGGTCAACCCAGACCATGCAGAAAAATCCCTAAAGGAACATCTATCTATAATGCTTCCTTTTAATAAATATTAATTAATGTATATGATATATATAACATATGTAATTTATATTATATTTACTTTTTTTAAAGATTTTATTTATTTATTCGACAGAGATAGAGACAGCCAGCGAGGGAGGGAACACAAGCAGGGGGAGTGGGAGAGGAAGAAGCAGGCTCATAGCAGAGGAGCCCGATGTGGGGCTCGATGCCATAACGCCAGGATCACGCCCTGAGCCAAAGGCAGACGCCTAACTGCTGTGCCACCCAGGTGCCCCAATATATTATATTTACTTTTAATGTTTATAAGAACATACATTTGTATTTTCTCTCTTTTATTTTAATGATCAGGACATTTTTACAATATTAAAGAGTTTTCTAATAATAGAACCCAACCTTATAACATTGTGCCTTTAGGAAAGAGAGCCTCGTGTGTCTGTTGCACAGGACGTCATTGGGAATCATTTGAACCATCATTCAAGAGATAGGAGGCCCTCTAGGAAAAAAATCCCATGGGATTTTATTGTCTACTTTGATATACTGCCAAGTTTTCACGAGAATTATCACATTCATTCCTTACATTAACTTGTGAGAAAGACCAAAACGAAAACAAAACAAAAACAAACTATATATATAAATTCTATGGGACTATTAATCAGAAGATACATCATGTATTTATTAGTAACAGCTTTTTTGAGATATATATATAAAAAGAAACACTAACATATTAAATGTACACATTTAAAAATGTTTCCAGATTTCAGAAAGGCAAGAAAGATATGTTTCTGTTTGTCTGTCTGTTTGTTATTTTAGCATCAGGGAACCATGATGGCACTAACCGTCTTTTATATGAGGAAACAGAAGTGGAATTCCTTACTTAAAGAATCAAGATAGTGATGATCTTGGTTCAGTGCTTTTTGTATGACAGGTTTGCTGGAGCAAAGGGAGTAAGGAAAGAGTTTAAAGTATGATGTTAGGTCAGTCAGAGGGGAGGAGGCCCTGGCAGGAAAGGAAGCGGAGCTGAGAATTTGGGCCTTAAGCTAGTCAGACTCTGTCCAGGCTGTGGTTGTGCCTTTAGCCACCCTGTTTCTGACCATAGGGATTACTATTCGAAGCATTCCAAGCTGTAAGCACAATCTATCTGGCCTTTTTATTTTCTTTTATCATTCCATTCCAGCACTCTGCCTCACCTTCAGACACCAGTCATTTCCTCTATTCCTACCAGATATACCCACCAGAATGTTTGTATTCTTTTTTTTTTTTAAGATTTATTTTATTTATTTCAGAGAGAAAGAGAGAGAGAGAGAAAGTAAGAGAAAGAGAGGTAGGGAGAGGCAGAGAGAGAGGGAAAGAGACTCAAGCCAACTCTGCACAGAGTTCAAGCCTGATGTGGGGCTTGATCTCATGACCCTGAGATCAGGACCAGAGCAGAAACCAAGAGTCAGCTGCTCAATGGACTGCACCACCCAGGTGCCTCAGAATGCTTGTATTCTAAGAGAGATCGAAAGACTTTTGACTCAAAGAAATAAATTTCCAATGGTACAACTGAGGGGCTATGATAAATAGTAGAAAAGACATTTTTGGTTAGATGCTTACATTTATATGTGTATATGTGCCCTTAGAGTTATAACTAAAGACATATGAAATCTGACCTTGGTAGTTTCTTTAACAAATGTGTCAGCTTGTCCTTGGGTGGTGATTGGCTGGCTTGCTTAATGGCACTGCAGCAACGGCAAACGCTGAAATACTGTGTAACAATGTTTCTCTCACAAGGCTTTGCAATGCCCATTTTAGCTTTGGAATCTTGTAGCCATTGGCTGCAAGCCAAGACAGGTGATCCAGAGCACAGTGGCTTGAGACTTCAGGCTTGCTTCAGAGAGCTCTGCCTTCTCCTCCCTGGGGGCCTTGTGTCACAGTCTGAGCCTCAGCCAGCACACAAGCATCTGTGACGCATCCAGGGGAGTGGAGTCGCCCCTGTGATAAGGAAGAACTCAACAGAAACGTGATTTTCCCTATTGTAAATTCTGCTCCGATCTACTGCCCAACTTCCTCTACTCTTACCCCAGCGTTTCAAGAGAATAGAGACTCTCTGTCTGATAAAGTTTTTTCTTTGCCCACATGAAAGGGGTATGGAGCAATTGCAAGCTTGCTAAAGAGCTGTTGTCTGTGGAGATAACCACAGCTTCGGTTTTTGGGCCACCAGCCCCTATGGCTGCCTCTCTTCCTACCATCCGTTTGAGCAGGAACAGTAGTTTGTGCCAACTCCAGAACTTCAAGCATGTCACTTCTGAAACCACAACAAGTCTCTTAAGCTTCCTGAACAAAGTGCTCAGAGTGGAAAGCCCTGAAGTTCTTTTGGGCCTCCTAAAACCACAAAGCTGATTACCGAACAAAGCCTCAGTGCATCTGAGCACATGGGTGCCTTTCTTGGAGCTCATCTCAGAACATGAAAAACAGTTATTGAGAGTAGTGGCTAGGGAAGGGGTAGGGGTGGGGGTGGGGAGTCTGCCTTCTCTGCTCAGAGCAGTAACACCATCTAGACCATCTGCACCAGTGATGGTTCACAGCTCTGTCAAGTAAAAGGACCTACCTGTAATATCAAATCTTAACAATTTTATTAGTAGAATCTAACTAAGAAAATATATAATAACCAAAAACTAGTGTGAATTTAGTATTCTTTCATATAAATTTATATTTTGCTAGTTCTAGTCATCCTTACATTTTAAAAAAAATATTGGTACATTTGCACAAAACATTAATTTTTCACTCCTGAAATTATGCATCTAGAATCTAGATTCATGGACCCTTTGCAATAACTCCATGGACCACTAGGGGTCCCACCAGAGGCTGGGAACGACTGACAAATGGGAACTATTCATCACAGCCAGTACTCAACTAGATAAAGTAGCCGCAAGCTCCCGTGGAAGAGAACCAACTATGCATTTGGATGCCTTTCAATTTGGTGTTTATTTATGAGTCTAGCATTTCTAGGATAAATTTCTCTTGGAATGTAATGCCAGGAACTCTGTTATTTCTTAAATCATTTAAAATTTTGCCTCAGTTTTATTGAGATATAATTAACTTATAACATTGTGTGAGTTTATAGTGTACAGGATGTTGATTTGATACATTTATCTATTGCAAATGATTCCCACTGCAGCTTTGGCTAACACCTCCATCCAGTCACAGAAACTATGTATCTCTGAAGGACATTTGTATTTCCTCCTTTCATGCAATGCACACTATATTATTCCCTGTATTTCCAGTTTTTCCATAGCTAGGAGGAAATATAGAACTAAATGTAATGCTCAGTTGTGACAATCACCTGGTGCCTCAACCCCTGCACTTTCTGCTTGTTCCTCAGCATTGCTAGTTTTCCTTTTTTATTTTTCAAGCATCTCTCTAAATGTGATCTTCATTATAGGCCTCCTCACCTCGTGGAAATTAGATAGGCATAAATTATAAACAAGCACCAAGTCCCTCCTTTGACTATCAGCCTCCAAGGTGGTAAAAAGAGCAAAATGCTCTGCAGAGGGGCTTCCTCTGGGCCACTGAGCTATTCTGCCGTCTCCTCTGCCAAGCATATGCTTGTGGACTAGTACCATCCAATTTCCTAGGCCACATTTCTCCAAGATGATAGGGACCACAAGGATAGTGGTGGCTGAGAAGTGTGACTCATATCACAACACCTACCCTGCACAAGGCTTCAAAGCAAAGCAAAACGAAACAAAACAAACCAAGCAAAATCTTGTCTGTCCTAAGGAATTCAAGAGAACTGACCAACATAGATGGGCAGCAAAGCAGCTCGTACAAGGTGCCAAGGGCTATCCCCAACATTCTCACTGGCAGGATCTCCTGACTACTCTTCCAGCACACTTCTTTTCTATCTGACCTGTTGCCCCTGCCTTGTTACAGTCTCTCGTGTTTCCTTCTTTCCCAACCTGCCTCTGTCAATGGACTAAATCATCTTACCACCAGGGGGCAGTGCAATTAAAGAAACTGGTTCAAAGGGTTTGAAGCTCTAGACTAGGAAGTATTTGTGATAAAATTATTCCATAAATTTGTCTTTCTCCATGATTTTTTTTACATTCTACTTTTAAACTTAAATTTTGGTGATGTGCCCACTTGTAAATCTACATTCATATCAATGTTTTTATAAATAGGACTGTCCTGGATTCTGTCAAAGTTCTCTTTACTATAAAATGCCACTTAATACTTGGTTCTATGACGTATACGTCAAAATACAGACCCAGAGGTCATTACACTCCACTTCAGTCTCCTTTGGGTACAAACCACAAAGTTATAATAATGAGGTATTTCTTAGAACTAAACTCCTTCAGACAGATAGTGTTGTCAGTATTGCAAAGTAAGGGGTTCCCTGAACTCGAAAGGAAGCTAATGTCCTGTGGGTAAGAAGTACTTCCAGTCTGCTTAGTAATTGCCCTCTTTATTATAAATAAAGGCCCCTGTGATTTGATCTGTGTGTCGGGGTTCTGTTTAGACCCCTCTCGGCCAGCTTTGACAGGGTCCAGCTAGTAAGTGGAACAAGGTGACTCCTAGCCCCTGCCTCAGCGGCAGTGGCTTTATTCCATTATCCCTAAGCATCTTCTATTATAATGTGGATATGCTATTTGCTTTTCTTTGTTTTTTAAGAGTTTGTTACTATAAATAAAGGTACTGGCAAAGGAGGGTAAGTATTATACACATGGCCCACTACTCAGTCCTTAGTTCAAACTGTGACTACTATTTAGTCCTTAATGACCACAAGACGATTACTAGGCATTTTCCAGGAAACAGATAAAAAATAGGCCAGCAGCTCTTCTCAGAAGAAAGCACCAGTCACTACCAAGGAGTTTGGCCTTTGCTCCTTAGAAAGAAACCTGAACTGACCAAGAGACTTAGGATTTCACTAAGGTAGACGGTTCCAGAAAAGTGTTGAGAAATATTTGAAAAAGAAAATAAGAATGATTTGATATTCAAGTCTGGTGAGATTTTCCAGATATCTTACATTGGTATATAAAGATTCATAAGATTGGAAGAACTAGATTTACCGTGGTAATTATTTCACCATATATACAAATACTGAATTATTATGTTGTACATCTGAATCTAATATAAAGCTATTTGTCAATTATATCTCAATTTTTAAAAAAAAGTTGAACTTCCTTAAATAGTACTGAAAAGGGGTGCCTGGGTGGCTCAGTCGTTAAGCGTCTGCCTTCGGCTCAGGACGTGATTCTGGCGTTCTGGGATCGAGCCCCACGTCGGGCTCCTCCGCTGGGAGTCTGCTTCTTCCTCTCCCACTCCCCCTGCCTGTGTTCCCTCTCTCGCTGGCTGTCTCTTTCTCTGTCAAATAAATAAATAAAATCTTAAAAAAGAAAAGTACTGAAAAGATCAAATTGCTAGGTAATTCAGGGCAGAGCAAAGGAAACAAGAACCTCTGTTGCCCAGTTTGTGTAGGAGGATAGGAACCTAGCTTAGATGGGTGCCTTATTCCAAGATACAACACCATCTCCTGCCATAAAAATGGGAAGTTTTTTTTTCTTCAGATAAAGTCAATTAGCTAGCACAGAGGATCATTCTAATTACGAGGTAAAGTGAGGATAAACTATGTGTGACAAATGGTACTATCAAACTGTCTTACTTGAGGACTAGTTATGGTTCATCTTAAAGATATGTATATAACTGGGGATGAGATCTTTCTGTCTGCAATCTTTTAGCAGATTGCCTGTGATGTGCATTCAGGCTTAATGCTTATTCAACAATAATTTTTTTTCCCCCTAAAAGACAAGAAAAAGAAAACAGGTTAGTAAAGAATATGAAAGGAGGTTATAGAGGGAGTGCACTAAATATGGGCACTGTGTTTATATAGCCACCCTATGAGGTAGGTATTATTATTACTATCATTAATACTCTTGTATAAAGGAGAAAAATGAATGAGTGAGGGGAAGTAAGTAATTTTCCTCGGGTTTCCCTGTGAAAGACATTGGATTCTGATGTGGCTCATGTTCTTAATGCTACCATGCTTACTGACCCCAGAGTTTGCATTCTTAACCATGATGCTGCCCTGTCTCCAGAAGGGTATGTAAATCTAGAATAAATTGAGGAAAGACAGGAGAGAGGCTCAAGGGAGGTGGTCCTGGATCTAGCTTCTCAGCATTCCTGCCACACTGATAGATGAGTACAATTTATTTTAGTTTCTCTGGTAATAAATCTCTGTTATTTTATTCCAGTTCTACGTGCTTGAGGGTCTTTCAGCATAGACATGGCATTACTTCTCAAGTGAATCAGACTTCAGCATAGAGAAACCACTCAGTAGATATATTCAGTTTTGTGACCAAAACTTGGGAATAATGATATCTATAAATAGTTTGATGACAAGTTGTCCTCTAGGAATTAAGATAAATAACACCCATCTTCAACACTTCAGTCAAAACTACGTAAAAAACTGCATACATTATGGAAGAAGGCAAGCATACTATTAGTGAGAGGAAAATCATCATCAAGCATCTCTATTTAGTGAGAGGGAAATATCTGTTGAAAGAAAGGACTCCCTGGGAAGAGAATTCTTTGCACCGAGTTCATGGTAGAGAAGGCATTTCCCCTATTCTCCACGTGAGGAAAGATAAGAGCTACATGTTCCCTAAGTGCATCTGGGAGGCCTCAAGAGAAGTTTTCTTACAGATGAGGGTTATCTGCCAGAACAAAACAGGTTATCTATCTGACCTCACATCTCTTGGTGCAACACTTACCATGTGCTGCCACCACCAGAGTGCACAGAGATGAGTTCTGGGGTCAAACTCATGTGTGCTCCCAGAAGCTTAGGGACACATGTGAATAAGAAACCAGAGCAGCCCAAGAGGGTAGGCAGGACAAGAGGAGAGAGCAGCATTAGGACTGGGCAGACCACAGATGCCACGTGTTCCCCAGGCAAGTTCTGGGTGAACGGGTTGTGGAATGGCCACATTGAGAGCCATTCCTAAAGGGCTCCAACCCAAAAGGCTATCCACTGGGGGAAGGAAATCATGGCAGAACAAGGTCACATGGGGTTACCACCAAATAGAAGCTGATGGGATATCACAAGAGGTCATCTGGAGAGGAAATCACCTAAGTCAAGAACCAGGGCAAGTGGAGATCTCTGAGGAATTCACAAATGTGTGCCATGAAAGGGTCAGTATTTGAATCCCCAGTGTGAGAAAGTATAGTCAACAGCACCAAGTAGTTAAAGCATCATGCTTTACTTCTTGTCCCTCTTCTGTCCCTGGCCCTGAAGGAACCAAGGGTAGCAAAAATGTGTGTTTGCCAGGGGAGAGAAAGGACAATGAAAGAGCAGAGTATCCCACTCCCTCCTTCCCTATGGCTAGTTTAAACCCATGAGTCAATTCTAAGCTGGCAAGTAGAAGGTTTAATTGGATGAAAGATTTAGATTTTGATGTTAGACTAACCTGTTCTTATTAGCTGAAAATAGGAATTGTTCCACTATCCCAAAATGATTGTAAAAGATTAGAATCTGCCTCACATATTATTCAGTTTTGGGAGATGGAGAGCTGGTACAGTATTCAGGGGCAGTGATGGGAGAAGAATAATGCTATTACGGCTACTGAATACATCTGTAATGATAGTATCATAAATATAAACCGATATACATTAGCATTGTATATTTTGAGAGAAATAAGAGTAGATCAACAAAGATGAGCATTGTCATTAAGATGGATATAAATTTCCTCTCTCAGAATAAAGACACTGAGAACTAAATAAGCAAAAAAATCCACTACTATTGTATAATTCAGAAGCCATTGGAAATCACTACATTAATTTCTTTAGAGACTTTTAAATTTCATTCTGCCCATAGAGATTTTTTTGCCACCGCTTTGCTACTATCCATTCTACAATATAGTCATTATTGTCAAACTTAAACATGAAATACAATTTATAAAGTTTTGTGGTTCAGATTACCATCAGGTAAAAGAGAATTAAGAGATGTATTATAAAGTCTTTTAGAATAATAGAAAATTATAAGCTCTAGGTGCTTTGTCACACTATATAAATGGTGCATACTCCATTATCATTAATAAATAGATCTGCTTTCCTCACCATGAGTTTAATGTGCTTACAAAGAAATGTATTCTCTTCGATATTTAATATTGTTGATCCTCTTCATCTTTCCTCCCCCCTTGGTTCCATGATACACTCTGTCCCAATCTTATTCTTCCTTCTCTAATTTTGTCTTGTCTTTTTCTTTAGCACTTCTTTCCTTCTTTACCCTGTTTGCATTAGTTAGATTACATTCAGTTGAAAGTAAGAAAGACCCAACTATAGTGGGTTATACACACAAGGGTTTATTTTCTCCAATAAGAGAAAATCTAGTTATAGAGTGTCCAGAGCTGGTATGTAACAGCCTCAGGAAGTTAACAGAAATTCAGGTGTTTCTACTGTGTGTGACTTCCTCAAGGCCACTTCACGACCAACATGAATGCTAGGATCAGCCATTACCTTTGCATTCCAGGCAATAGGGAGGAGAAATGGAGAAAGAGGACTTGCTCTATCCTTGAAGTCCCGTACAACACTTGTGACAATAAATAATTGGCCAGAACTTAGTCATGTGACCAACAATTCTGTGGTATGTTAGGAAATGTGTTCTTTTATTTCAGGAGGTGATGTGCTCAGCTAAAAGTCAGCCTTCTCTTACTAAGGAGGATAGAAGAACGGATATTGGGTAGGTACCTAGCAGTCTCATCAAACCTTTTACCTCCCTCTATATTCTACATTGGTAATCTTACCCAGCCCCACAGTTGTGTGGACGGCCTCTCAAATCTCCAGCCTCATTTCTCTTCAGCTTTTCCTTTCCCATTTATGCATTCCTGTTCAACTTTTCCATCCTATTCTCTAGATTCTCTAGATTGTATCCAGACCTATCTCAAATTCATGATATCTAGAACCAAATTTATAATCATCTTACCAAATCGCCAAGCCAGCTTCCACACAATGCTCTACACTCATACAACCAGCTCACAGCACAAAAAGCAGTTTCCCAAACCCTCTCAGCATTTATTGCCTTCGGGTTAAACAGCTTGCTGTAACTCATATCATGTTTCACATCACCATTTACTTCTGATTTTCGGTGATTCCCACAACCATTTTGAAAAAAAAAAAATCAGGTTTGTTGTTGCTGTTGTTGTTGTTGTGCTTTGTTTGTAATTTTTCTGCACTTAGCAAAGCCTCCGCAAGTGCCCGACTAGTCTCTTTACATGACTCGTCATTATAAAGTAAAATAAGCATCAGTGCCTAAAAATACATGAAACAAGTGACTGGAAATATGGTTTTGCAACCAGTTCTGGGTTTGTACCAATTTGTCTTTTCAGTCAAATTGTTTTTAACCCAATAATCTGGCATGTGCAACATAGCCTTATTGGTGGAGTGATGGTCCAGCGGGGGTGTTTATTGCCGAATTCATTAATACAAATTAGAAGCTGTGCACCAGCTCTGAGAGTTTCTGTTCATATAACAGTTCTTTTTACCAGAATTTGGTGTGCAAATAAGGCAAGAAACAGCAGCATCTTCTCTATGGCAAAAAAAAATCTGGGGGAGGAGAGAACGATCCTTCACATAGGAAGAAGGTAAATCTCAGTATGTTTGGGGAGAAGGAGAAGGAAAAAAGGAAAGTGAAGAAATCTGCTTCCGGTCGTCAGAAGAAGCTGGGATTCTAAGAAGAGGCTCTAGAAGGTAATGTTAATGCCCTTCTTGTATGGCTACTAAGGAGACACAGGCTGCGGTGAGTCAAATAATGTACCAGATGTCCTTTGTCCACTCCTCTACTGAAATTGATATCTGAGGTCACTGACGCTGAAGGCCCTCCTGTTTATCTATCCTACTCAAGCTCTCTACAGCATAGCATCAGGCACCGTAAATTGCACCTCTCTTCCCTTGGTTTTCAAGAATTGAGAAACACTCCCATCCGATTCTTCTCCCTCTGTAGTCAGTCCTTCTCAGTCTAATTGCTGGTTCCTGTTTCTTAATCCTTTCATTAGTCCTGCTGTTTCCTGGGGTTAATCTTCCACTTGCTTTTCTTCCCTTTTCTTTTCCTGCTGATCTAATTTATTTCTATAGCATTAACTTTATGCATCAGTGATTTCCAAATCTGCAGTCCAATCCAGATTTCCTTACCTCTACACCTATATCTACTAGATATTTCCACCTGAATAATTTACAGATATTTAAAGTTCAACACGTCATCTTTCTCTTTAAATCTGTTATTGCTCTTGCATTTTCTGTCTTGATTAATTTTGTCCCACCCACCCAGTCACCCAGGCCGGAAAGCCTGTAGTCATCCAAGATCCCTACGTCTTTTTTGTTCCCATTCCCCATTTCATCAGTCACCAAGATCTGTGTATCCTTATAGCACATACCACATGGATCATTGTTTACCTGACCATGCCCACACACCATCTTCACTCCACAAATGATCTGAGAGTAGAAATCATGTCTGATTGTAGATTTTTATCTCATATCATTGGACCAGATACTTGGCACACTGACTACTTTGTAAATGCTTTCGTATTGTTGCTGATTCCCTTAGACACATACACATTTACAATAATCAGTCAATACCTTGGTCCAATAAGCGATTCTGAGAGAAAAATACTCTCTGATATATTTGTTTCTCCCAACAGAAAAACATATGACATGGTTACATTTGTATAATGAATTACTGTTCACATACCTAGATTTTTAGTTTCTGTAGAGGAATCAAGCCTAGCTTCCCCTCAAAAGGTAGTATGTAAAAATAAGGATACTGTGGAAATGCCAAAAGGTAAAAATTATCACAGAGTTCCAATGAGGAGAATTAGTTTGGGTCCCCCCAATGAAAGGCCTGAGACAAGGATGTGAGCTCAGGCCTCCTTACATCTCCATGTGGTGATCCCAAGAAGCAGGACTGATGGAGATGGGGGAGTTAGGCAGAGGGCGAAGACAAACAGATAAGAGTGATTTGTTGGGCTGGTTTCCACCATGTTCAACTAGCTGGGACCCTCAAAGGAGCATGTAGAATGCTCCTCAAGATTGTGTAAGTGCAGAAGATTGGGGCATTGTCTACTGACTCCTCTCTGCCCCTAGAGAAGGATTATCTCTAGGAAAATAAACCTTCTTGCACTTCTGGACTACTCACATGTTTGGGCCAATGAATTCTTTTCGGTTTGCTGCAAACCCTGGGGCAGGAAAATGGAGAGAATATGGCAGATGTCTGAGGTGGAAGATTTTTAGTGGCATGCATAGAAATGTCCACCATGGCTGCAATTGAAATCAGAGGTGGGCCAAGAGGAAACAACTGCTACAAGAATGAAAGCGATCAAACAAAAGAAACAGGTT
Organism: Ailuropoda melanoleuca; assembly: GCF_002007445.2. Lineage (NCBI taxonomy): Eukaryota > Metazoa > Chordata > Mammalia > Carnivora > Ursidae > Ailuropoda > Ailuropoda melanoleuca. Next base: position 128,858,335 of record NC_048222.1, read on the forward strand.
CCCTGGGTGTCTGAGCAGATTGGGTGGATGCCAGGTGAGGACTTAAATGAGTTTGATGACTATTTCCCCTAGAAATCTCCTTAAGCGTTCTCTACTTTTTAAAAAAATATTTTCATGAGGGACAGAGTAGGAAGGAAGCAAGTGGTAAGAATTGTTTTGGAACCCTGTATGGGTTCTGTATTGGACATTGTATGTTGGTTTCCCCACACCCAAATCCAGCTCTCTACTGACTCTATGTATTCGAGAGGATGTAAAAAGTTAAATAGTTTATTTCCTTTGCCTTCTTTGCTAGAATCTCCAGACATTACCAAGTGATACCATTCAGGCAAAAAGACATTAGAGAAAAATCTGCTGACACTAACCTTTTTCTCCTTGATTCTCCCCTCTAGTGTCTTGAATGAACAGGATGTGATATCCTGAACTCCAGTGTCCATCTTATAACCATGAAGTGATACATGAGGAAGAAATCAGTCCTAATTGATACAGAGGCAATGCAAATCCAAATATGGCTGGCTCCCTTGAAGCCTTGGCCTGGCAGGGCACGCACGAGGTCCTTGGCTACTGCTTCACGTAAACATTTCCTTTATGAAAAGGTGACCAGCTCAAGGAAAATGCTTAAGCCTAGTTCCAATCCAATTGCTGTAGGATAGTTTTACTGTGGCACTACCTTGTTTTTAACCTAGCCTTGATTTTGAACAACTCATCATTCAATCTCTACCTACCCATGTTGTCCCCATCACTATCTCACCGTTCCCAGAACCTACCATGTTTCAGACTTTTAACCTTTAAGTGGCATTCCCACTCAGTAGCTCTCAGTCCCTCTTACCTTGCCAACCTGTTTTAGCCTCGCCACAGTGCCCTCTGTTGCTCCCACTTGCCTTACCCTGTCCTCCTCCGATGGGGCAGAAATAACATTATGAGGAAACAAAGGACTGCAGAACATGAGAGTGCCCAGTTCCCTTTTCCTCCACCTCAAGTTCTGCCAGAATTAAGTCTTTCATTGGCTTCCCGAAACCAGCATTTGTGTTTATGAACTCTTATAGCCAAAGAGGATCAGGAAGGACCCTGGGTCAAAGGTTTTTCTCAAGTATAGTACTATGCAGAAGAGGTAAAAATTTGTACAGAGTGAAATATAAAAATTTAGTAGGCTCTTTCTTCTGAAACCACTCCAGCCTTTTTATGTTCCATTCATGCAAATAAAATCAAGAATTAAATAATTCTTAATTCTAAGATTGAGCTTTACAAAAGAAAAATCAACACAGAGTTATTGGGCCAGTGAATATAACTAAGGGCAATCCCCCCCCCAAAACTGGCCAAGAGTCAATAATTTGTATGCCCATTGTCCCTTGAGACCCTCCTGAATCAATCCTCTCTTCTCTAATATGAACTTATCTCCTTGACATGGTAGCAAGTTCTTTGAGGGCAGGGACTGGAGGCTTCTATTTCTCTTGTAACCTACAGGGAACCTAGCACGTTGTAGTCCACACTGTAGGCCCAAGAAAGCTTTAATGAGTATATGGTAGATCACTTTCTTTATTCCAATCAGAACACCTTCTAAAGTGATTTAGACCATTTGTTAAATAGCAGTCTTCTTAGATGGGAATGGAAAATTCCTGCTCTTTGGTGGTTCATGAGCCAACATAAAATTTGATGGTAGGTGGTTTCTGTTTAGTTACTGTAGGTAGGCAACTTTTCTTTCTGAAGACATTGCCTTTTACAGTAATTAGTACTCCCGGTGTTTTTGGTTGGGAGACCAAATGAGTCATGGAGGTCTCAGGTCACAATTGAGGCAGGTTTTAAAACCACATGGGAAAAACATTCTACCTAAGGAAATCAAAGTATACAATTTTCTATCATGATATCATCGCCACCTATTCTTGTATTCATTCAACACATAATTGAGAGGATACTGGGTACTAAGGCATGTGCGTTAGAATTGGGGTAGAGCAGCGAACGAATGAGATAGAGAAGCTGCCTTTCTATCTTATAGTTTAGTAGTGGATACAGACAAACAGGAAATGTCAACAGAGTACAATTGCAATACAATCAACGGATAATTAGGAATAGTCAAAGCAAATCCTGAGAATCCCCATATTTAAAAAATGTAAGTGATGACATACAAGGAGACCACCATCCAGGATCAGGAGAGCTTGAGCAAGACGTTCTGTTTTTCCTGATACTCGACCTCATAACGACAATAATAATGGCAATGATTCTTCATACTTGCAAAGCAGAGGAGGATTCCTAAACTGTTGTAACATGTTATACTATTTAATACATACAACAAACTGTTTGAGAAATATTTTATTATAATACTTTACAGAAGAGGGTACTCTGGCTTAGGGAAAGTTAAGTTACTCTGAGGGACTCCCTTCACATTTCAGTGACGACAGCACATGACACTGTTTATTACGAGCATACTCTGTACTAAACGTTATTTGATAATTGTTATCAATTTTCTAAATTAAACCTTGTACTCGTAAATACTGTAAATAAGATTTTTTCTATACAAGCAGGGACATATTTACCCAAGATAAAAGCACCTTATGAGAAATGACTTGGGGACTGTGACTAAAAGACCCAGAACTACTTAGAAATTTCAAGTCTCACTTTCTTTTATCTTGGAATTCTTTTTAAGTTTCTCAATTTTAAAATGTTCCACTCTCTCCTACATGGGAAAAAAGTAAAACCTGTCTTTCTATTTTAAGTTTGTAAAAACATGTTGAATGATCCTTCTTAATGTAGTCAATATTCTCAGGACCCACGGTTAACAAACAGACACATCAAAGAGCATTTCACAGCTCAATGGATATTAAATAACTATTGATCCTCAAAACACATTCTATTATCATAGTATTATCAATATGCACATCCTTCAAATTCACTTTTCCTTCAAAGCATGAAGAAATGCGAAAATCAGTAAATTCTATTTGTAGTACCACAGTAACAAATGTTCCATATTTACACATACCGGTTATAGTTTGAATACTTTCTTATTACTTGTTAAACCTCAAAATCTAAAAAATAAATTTAAGTTTGTTTTCAAAACCAATAATTAGAGTATATATTGACAATTATATAAATATTTCAATTATTTTAAATGTTTTCATTTATCACTGCAAAATCAATGAACACTTTTTAAGAAAAACGTATCTAAAAAGATACATGGCTATATTATTAAATCAGTTGCTAATATGCCTGAGAAGTCACTCGATTTTTTTAAAGATGTGTTTGTTTATTTATTTATTTGAGAGAGAGAATGTATGAGCACACAGATGGAGAGGGAGAGGGAGAAGCAGACTCCCTGCTCAGCAGGGAGCCTGATGTGGGGCTCAATCCCAAGACCCCGAGGTCCTGGGATCATGATCTGAGCCAAAGGCAGATGCTTAACTGACTGAGCCATCTTGCAGTCATTTGATTTTGAAATAACAAGAAGGAATAGTTTATCTGTAGATTTCTCACAATCTTTTCTGGGGTTTCATTAGTTGGCTTCATTGCTTTTTTAGACCTGAATGAGCATATGTCTTGTTTCTGAAGTATAAGAATGACGTTAGGACATTTGCCTGGTTTTCTGAAGGGAGGGCATGTTCTCATTTTTCCCTGTGATTTTTCTTATTTGTCAGACCAAAAAGTCACATCATGTTGGCAGAGGACTATTTAATGTGAAGGAAAGGCAGGATAAACCTTGGGACTCCCCCCTTAAACCAATCCCTTCCACAGCACTAGAAGGGTTCCTATCAATGTGTTTATATGTTCATATGTTTCTCTCCTTTCCAATTCACATTCTGTCACATTTCTCCTTGGGCTGAGTGACATTAGAATGCCATAAACATTTGGGGGGATTTGGTAAAGCATGTTTTCTTACTGAGGGTGATAAATTGCTCCCAACAGAGGCAAAACATCTTACTTTTTCTGTATATAGCATATTCATACGTTACATAAGCATATACACAATATACCTTTGGTATTAAAGTTTCATGTGGGAAGCAATTAAGAGAAAAATATCTATGAATGTTCCATGAAGAAAGGTAATAAAAATGAAAAAAAAAAAAGGTTGAGAAGCACTGGTCTAAGGGGAATTACACTGGAAATAGTTTTAGTTTTGGTCAATGGCCTATACTTTCCCCGTGAAATCAAAGTTGTATTGGATGTATTTGGATTAGGTTACAAAAATGGATATATTTAAGATACATTGTTTGCTGTGCATAACTGAGAAAAAAAATTGTGCTTCTCAGCAGATGTAAGCCATAAAAGATGTGTTAGTTGCAATGCTTGCCTGAGTAAGACAAGTAGTTATTAAATGTGGGCTCCTGCTTCTAACTAATGAGACTTGGTGGTAAAATGATTAAAAGAAAAAAAAAAAACCTAACATTTACTGAGCAGTCACTGTCAGACACTATTCTAAGCATTTTAGATACAGTAACTCATTAAATATACACACCAGACACAGACGCACACACAAGAACTAAAGGAAGATACTGTCATTTCCCAATCTTTCGGTTACTTAATCACTGAGATTACTAAGTAACCCAGGATCACCAAGCTGGTAAGTAGTGGAGTTAGAATTGAAACCCTGCAGGCTGACTTCAGACACTGTGCTTTTAACCAGGACATTTCTGGCTTCCAAATAAACAATATAGGAATGTGTGAAAAGTGATTAATCAGTGACCCTTTAATCACTGATGGACTGAGGCTCACACGAAACAAAAGGAAATAGTATCAAGAGCACTTTACTGGCTACATCTCAAATAAAGATTAACTTCTCTTTTCTCTGAGGTCAGTAGGTTGGCAGGCAGCAGGCCGCAGACAAAAGAGCGAGGCCCTGGAAACGACCAAGCTCTAGATCAGTGTCTCCCAACCCTGTCTGTGCATTAGAACCACCTGGGGAACTGTTCGAAAAATACTAGTGCTTGGACCCCACTCCCCGGATATTAACTCAATTAGTGTCAGGGGACAGGCCCACCCACTGCATTTTCTTGAGACTACCCGAGGTGATTCTAAAGTACAGACAGGTTTGAGACGCTGCTCTAGACATACCAAAACTCCTGCCATTGTTATTTTATATATCTCCTGTCTTGAAGCTGACCTGAAACCCAACTCTAAACGTTCAGTGCCCACCCACCCAGCCCCACCTTCGGCACATCCAAGGTCAGAGCCCTGGAGAAGCCCAGCCACTTTGTGCAGGAGCTTTCACTACAATACCAATCCTGTCCCCCTGGTGGTGGTGGTGGTGGGGAACCTCACAGTGAGGTGACTCCTGCACTGAGACCAAAAGAGAAAAGGAAGGGTCGGGGCACAAAGTTCTTCGCTGCCCTCCGCACAGAGTGATTTCACTCTACAAAGCTGGCAGGATCAGTGTTTCACTCCTTTTCCTTCTAAAGGTGATACTGGGAAGAAAACAGAATGAGCAGCTGATAGAGTTGGGACTTCCCTGGTACCTAGCCTAGGTTCATAGACAAAGTGAGGACACCAGGATCTACACTTGTAGCTGTCTGCTACTTCCCAGGGAAAAGCCATTGTTTCAGTTGTGATCTTGATCCTTTTTATTGGCTGTTCTAAGTGAATTTGCTTTAAAGCCTCTTTTCGTTTAAGTGTTGCCCACATAATCAATCAGCCTGAGCACTGCAGGTATGACAGACCACATCAAGGCCTGGCATGGCAGAGCTGTTAAAGCAGGAGGTGGGCAACCATGCACACCATTGTTAAATCAGCTAGCAGAGCTAGGGTCAGGGGCAACACTCCAGAAGTTCTGTTGTAGGGGCCCCAGAGCCTCTGATTCCTAAATGGCTCATGGCTTTGGAAGTACTTCATCCAACCAAGTTTACCTGGAACTTAAGCTTTGCTTTAAAAGCTTGGTGAATTCTCTTGTTACAAGACACATTCTGGTAAGTCTAACTTTACAACCAAAATTCTATGTTAGAATTCATCCACTGATGTGGAGCTATAGCTGTCCCAAAGGAGATAACCAGCAGAGGATGCTGACTGGGAGATGGGAACAGAAGTACTCGTCCTTTTCTAAGAAGAAAAAAATAACTAGAAAATGTTAACCAAAGAGAAAGCCAGGGTTTTCTTAGTGACTTCACCTGTTCTCTTTCAGAAGTGGCAATGGAGAAAAACCATTTCTTCCTCATTTTAGAACGCAAAGAAACGACCAATCAAGAGTTTAAAAAATCCCCATTTCAGGGAAGTTAAAGCCTATAGCAAAATAAAAACCAAAGACATACTGATTCCTGGTATATGTTTTTCAATTCTGGAATGTTTTTCAATTCTAAGTATAAAGATTCAAGGTGAAGAGAAAAGAAATCTATGCAAGTGCAGAGAAACAGGGTGAGATTAAATAATAATTGATGACAGCTAAGAATTTGTAAAGTGGGGGCGCCTGGGTGGCACAGCGGTTAAGCGTCTGCCTTCGGCTCAGGGCATGATCCCGGCATTGTGGGATCGAGCCCCACATCAGGCTCTTCCTCTATGAGCCTGCTTCTTCCTCTCCCACTCCCTCTGCTTGTGTTCCCTCTCTCGCTGGCTGTCTCTATCTCTGTCGAATAAAGAAATTAAAAAATCTTAAAAAAAAAAGAATTTGTAAAGTGCCTAATTGTTCCTGTTTTTATTTATTTAATCATCTTTTATGTATTTTTTAGCAATATGACTGATACAGAACTATGTTTTTGTTTTGCCTTGTTTGTTCACATTTTTAAGAATTTAAGTGGGAAAGAATATAAGTTTTTTTCCCCATGAATTATAAGAAGTCTAGCTGCTGTCAAAGTCAGACACTGCATTATTAATATTCTTCCCTTTGGAGCCCACCACCACGCTCACCCACCCCCTCTCCTACCAAGGAAGTTTAGATTTAAAGGGATTCACTCACAGGGCAGAGTGAAGGAGATCACAAGGTAGAGATTAGATGAACGTGTCAGGGAGAGGTACCGGTACTGGGTCCTCTAGGATCCTCTGGTCCTTCTAGCTCCACATGCCTTCTCCCCTATAACCAAATCCCCTGGTTCATCCTTTTAGGGATGTTCCTATTGGCATTCTTGATTCCTTTCTCTCTCTTCCACCTGCGCCTTCTTTGTCAAACCTCATCAGGTTAAAGTACTCATCCATTCTTTCTATGCTTGCTTTCCACCTTAGAATAAAGTCACAAACCTGGGCTGAATGGATCCACAATGAAACCACCCAACATGACCCTACTTGGGCCCTAATTGACAAGGCTCTCTTTTTTATGGATGCATTGATACAGGTCTCGAGACACCTACTCTAAGTATTTCTATCAAGCCCCGCTGCCATATCCACTCTCAATAAACAGCTTTCATTCTACTTAATTTAGACCAAGGCCACTCAACATAAATCTCCTACGCAATCTTCCTTTGCAACACACATTTTCTAAGTATTTCTCTCCCTCCTTCCTTCCCTCTCTTTCTCTCCCTCCCTCGCTCCCCCCTCCACCCCCCCATCTCTGTCTCTCTCTCTCTCACACACACACACAAACTCTTCCTTCTTTTATGTCTCTTTCCTAACTACTCTGCCAAGCTGATCCCAGGAGCATCATTCTCTCAAAAAATCTTTCTCTTGACCCTTTAATCATCCCCTCTCCACTGACATTTTTTCTTCTAAGTAATAATCTCTAGCACCTTCTAGGTTTGTTTTTGGTTTTTTTTTAAAGAACCTCTCTCATGACACCACCACTTTTTACCTTTTGTTAAAATTATTTCTGTATATGTTTAGGGATAAAATTTAAACATCTTTTATTTTCTCCAAAATCTAAGAATGAATCTTATACACAGTGTGTGCTTAATGAATGTGTATTGAATGAATGAATGAATATCTTCTGTCTAGTTAAATCATTCTTGGGCTTATTCCTGGTGTCTGAAATAAAATCCATGAAAATGCTTTGAACTTGCTTCAGTAAAACTTATTTAGGGTTTGGAATGCCTGAAATCTGCCCTGGACTTCTCAGATAATTACCTTCTCAGTGTAATGTAATGCCATAGCCCCTTAGTTAATGTTTCTCATCTTATTTAGTGATACTGGAAACTTCACAATTAGAAATTAATTCCCTGACTTACATCTTCAGTCCTCCTTTAAAGTTACAACTCTTAAAAATAAGCAAGCAAGCAAGTAAACAAACAAATAAATAGCTGTTGTAACTTTCTAGGAGAGGTATTACATTTAGATCGGAGTAAATTAATTTTTTTTGATATTTTTCTTTGGACTGAATGTAATACGGAGAACAGAAATACCGTATTTTGTCCATGGGAAACGGGCAGAAATAGGTGGTATGGGGTTCCTTAACAGGGATTCTTTGATTCTTTCCTTTCTCTTCTCCACCTGTGCCTTCTTTGTCAAGCCCCATTAGGTTAAAATCCCCATCCAGGCCCAACTCACAGCAGGGACCCTGTGAACCTACAATGGCTCTCCAATAACCTCCTGTGTTGTCCTCCCTATTACGTGATCTGAAATCCCCAAGGGTAGGTGCTCTCCAAGGATTTGTCTCCAGAAAGCCATTACTAAAATGCAGTTAGAAGCAGACTGGAATCTTGCTTCAGTTTTGTCTCTGCTATAAATAAATGGAGGGACAACTTTGATCCTCACCTATGAGTGAATTGGAATCCATTCCTCTGATCCTGCAAGTACAAGTTGTGATTTCCAAAACAGGCCTGTGGCAGTATATGATTTGTGATATTTTTCCTTCTTTCTAAATTCCATAATTTCAAATGTCCTATATTTCATATACTTTCATTTTACCAGAAAAATGGGCAAACTAAAGCAAAATGAGAGTATATGAATTACAAGCTTTAGAGGGAGAAAACAGGGAAATATCTTTGGGTCTAGAATGTTTTTCCTTAGATTAATTTTAGTGAGAAAATGTTCTTTATAGTAAACAATGTCATAGTTAGACCTAGTCTCCACCAGTTCTTGATCACCAGGTTAAGAAAGATATTTTAAGAATTATATAAGAAAGAGAAGGCCAAGAAAAAGATCTCTTGATATAAAGATGCCCCTCACTGTATGTAATTATACTAAATATTAAATCCTGGCTACCTTCAACATATACACAGACACACACATACACATACACACATGTACATGGGGTCACATAGAGGCATTTCTGATTTTCCTAATAGGCATATATCAGTTTTCTATCAGAAATCTCCAAACTACTATGTCCCTACGCTTGATTGCAGATTTCAATTTCCCCTCAACATCTCCCACAGTAAATTGAGAGCACCAATTCAAAGGGTACACTTCCCATGTGTCTGACTTAGATCTGCCGCATTTTCCTACAGTGTCCGCAGTTCACAGGGCCATTGGAAGGAGCATCACTGTAGCCCCTCATGAGAAACATCAAGGCCTACGGCAAAGATGCTTCTCTAGTACTCCCAAAGCTGCCAGTTCTGAAGGCAGCACAGCTACAGGGGCTCCACAGAGGAAGCAGTCTTCTCTATAACTTGGTGTGCTTTGTCACTCAGTCTATCCAAAACACACCTCCTTTGCCCACTGGCTTTCTCTTCCATAGCCCAAAGGGTGGCAGAGAATAAGTACCACATCCACCCCATTACCTAGCCTGGTTCTAGGAGCGAGACAGAGGACAGAAGCTATAGCATCATTCCATTTTCCTCACTTTCTTTATTCTGTTATGCTCAAACCCCAGAAAACTTCTCCTTCCTTCCCCTTCATCACCCCAATTCTCCTGCTTTTCTGTGGGTAAAAAACTAGGGCTGGGTGTGGAGGCAGGTGAAATAAAAGGGGAGGATGTTTTCTGTGTTAGCAGTGTTCAAGTCCTGGGTCAATCAGTCAAATGCCCTACTGTAATTCATACACCAAAAGATACCAACTTGTCCTTTAGTCAGTGAAATCATGTCACAGGCCATCTTAGGATACAAGTTTTGAAACCAAGAATTGTACACCATTTCCTAGTGGTGAAGACTCAACCTCTACTGAAATCTCACGCATGCTAGGTAAATCTAACAGATTGTTTCCAACTGATTCTTCTTTCATTTGTACAAAGAAGTTTGGGTTTTCACAAGTCGATGCAACACCACTTTGCTGCCAGCCCAGCTCTCTACCACTCACTCTGCCAGGCCTCCTATTTATTTATTTATTTATTTATTTATTTATTTATTTATTTTAAGATTTTATTTGTTTATTCGACAGAGATAGAGACAGCCAGCGAGAGAGGGAACACAAGCAGGGGGAGTGGGAGAGGAAGAAGCAGGCTCATAGCGGAGGAGCCTGACGTGGGGCTCGATCCCATAACGCTGGGATCACGCCCTGAGCCGAAGGCAGACGCTCAACCGCTGTGCCACCCAGGCGCCCCCAGGCCTCCTATTTAGACCTAGTTAGTGGCACCTCAAGTTAATGCTGGATGACCTTCAAATGCTACCCCAAACTGACCTCAAATGAAAGACAAACTTTGGAAGACAGCTTCAACAAACTTGGAAAAACTATTCTGCGTATCACAACTGATCTGACTGGGTTTCTGTAGTCACGATCATCCCAACATATCTAGAGATTTTGAACTTACAAAAAATAACAAACAGAAATCCTTGACTCTACCTGGCTTTCCCCAACTGGCCTTTAAGTGAGATGAGCATGTTTCTTTTTCCTACTATCCCCATCAACACCCCATCTGAGAATTTCTTAAAGGATGAGGGGGAGGAGAAAAAGGGAATGGGATAAGAAGCAGATGGGGGAATGCAGTGAAATAAAGGAATGCAGTGTAAGTGTGAAAAAGAAAGAGAAAGTGAAGAAAGCCTGTAAGACAAACTGTCTTAATTTCATCGTAGACAGGAAATACTGCTAGAATTGCTGATTCAAGTACTTTGGGACTACTTTACAACCCAGTGCCTTGTTCCAAAGACAGAACTCCAAGAAAGACAGTTTTCCCCTCTTCGCTTGTGGCCGCACACATGACACTCAGGGAAAGCACACAGCTTTGTTTTCCCCCAAATCACTCTACAGCTAGACTTAAGTTCTTCCATTAAGTGGGCCTTTTAAAATACAGCCCTGAATCTAGGAGTTTAAGTGGAAAATATTCATTAGCAATCAAGAATCCTTTCCAGTTAGCGGTTAGCTCCTGGGGAGGATTTCTCTTTGCATGGTCCTCACCTTTGAAGGCAATCAAATGCACTGATGCAAAATAGGATTATGAGAGCATTTGTACCTGGCTGTGGTCCAAGAAGAGGTTTACTGGGCATTACTTTATGAAAGAAAGTTGCTAAACCATAGTAAACACCCACAGATCTCTAAGACCAGGAATGAATCAGAAAGTTAAAAATAGTCATAAAACCTGATCATTTCCTTTTCTGTGTCATCTACACAGGGGTGAATAGGTTAATATATTTCAGACAGTTAAAAACAGGACAGGATATGGAGTCCTTGAGAACTCCCTCCTATAGAGAGGCTAGGGTTAGCCTCCAAACCTCAACTTTATCAACCTTGATACAGGTCACCATGATGTGGATTAACAAGTGACAGGACAGGGTTATCTACCTATGAGATGGTGTGCCATTGTAAAGCCAGAAAATACTTGACAGTTGTAAGAATCAGTCATTAAGAATCCAATTCCTTTCTACCTTGTAACTGATTGGCTTTTCTAATGATTAGGGTCCTAGAGATAGCCCTACATGGGTACTTGCCCTTTCCAAAGAATGTTAACACCCCAGTAGCTAGAATTGTAGATTTATGTAAATTAATGAGAATTTTAAAAAAATTACACACCTGGTTGAAAGAGTGATATGGTTTTATTGTTTTGCTAAGACTTGAGGTCTTCAGGAAACCTACTTACTCCCAAGGTTAGTGCGTGGTGGGACCAGCACCACCCCAGGTTCAAAGGAACTGACTCCATATATGTCAATGTTGTAGGCAAATATTTCTGAGGGGTGGCATCATCAACTGTCTGTATCTTCGTTCTGTCTGTATCAATTCAGGAGTAAAAGGCAACCTTCTCATTTCCCTTCCCAGAGTGAGGAGACCACTGAGAATGTTACCTGCTTTCTGGAACCTGACAGCCATGATAAACACTAGTTTCTTTCTGAAAGCCAGAAACATACAGTGCTGGGAATATAAAAGTTTGTTCTTAGTCCACAGAAGAATGATTTATCCTGGGGATCATGATCTTCTGCATAAGTCCGTGACACATCGCAAACTTTATGTGGGATTTCTTCCTTCAATTGAATCAAACACATCTGTGAACTCTAATTTAGCAACATGTCCCTTGGCCATCTGGGCCTCAGACAGCAATCGTGCTCCACAATTCTATAAAAAATATCACTCTGGTCCTCTTACAAAGGCTTATACTTTTTCTTTATTGATTCAGTCTCAAGACAGCAGCTGTTCAGTTATGAGGTAAAACAAGGTGTTTCTATGTCTGTTATTACCTTCAGCTTAGTTCTCCCTTGCTCCCTTGACTGCAGCTTGATTGAATATTCCCTGGATGTTTTTCCTTTTTTTCAGGGATTTTTATGGCACAGAATTATATCCAGCATGTTAAAATCCAGTCTCCTTTTTCACTTTATTCGTCAGAATATTACGGCGGGAAAGCTTAAGAGTTTTAATCAGGTAATTTTTCATTTTTCTGTGAAAAGGTTGTAACAAATCTCCCTTAATCTGTCAGACAATACTCATTATGCGATACTTCCCTCTATCATAATTTTAAGACAGGAAGCCACAAATTACTTTATTTTTCACAACTCTGAGCTCTGAGTCAATTAGAAGGGGTGATTAGAATCACAGAACCTAAATCTTGAAGGAAATAGAGAGGTCATCTCACTGACTTATCATGGGAATCACCTAGGTTGCTTTTTGTTGGTTTTGTTTTGTTTTCTTTTTTTTTCTTTTTTTTTTTAACTACAAGATTCCTTCTTTCTTCTCCCTACCCCAAGAGATGCTGATTTTCTAGGTAGACTTGGGAGCTCAAGAATGTATTTTTAGAAGTCTCCCTAGGTGATTCAGAGGGTTAGTTGTCAGGGATCCACTAATGCAGTTCCCTCTTCTTTCAAATGGAGGAATATCTACTTTAACATTCTTGAGTTGTGAACATCCAGCTTTTGTAGGAACAGTATAACAAATGAGACCTTCCCGGTAGAGCTGTGCTAATCACTTCACAGACTGACTGTATAGCGCATTCATCATTCACTCCTTCTGCAAGCATGTGTTAATGCTTAAGCTGAGTCCTAGTACTATTAACAGAAACTGTTTGTGAAGAGCCCACAATAGGCAGGCGCTGTAAAAACATTTGACAAATAATATATCTAATCTCCACAATAGCCCTGCAAGGTGGATTTGTATAATTGTCCCCATTTTAAGAAGAAATTTAGAAGAACTAGAATTTAGGCCCATATCTACTAGGAGCTCTATAGCTCATATGTTTTCAAGTGTTTCATACATACCATCCAGTTTCAGAATAATTACATAGATAAGTATATACACTTTGCCTTTTTAAATTAAGAGAAGATTTTTTTTTTGTTAGCCTCTGGAAGATGTTTAATCTTTTTCTGGTCATTTTAATTATGCAAACTTAATTACAGCCAATAATTATTGACCACTTATGTCCCAGGTACTTCATGTGTTAGAGTAATTATAACCTTGGCAATCCCTTTGGGGATATACTATTTATGTCTATAAGAGGCTTTATGATTTTAAATTTCCACTTCTTTACAGACCTTTTAAAAATAGGATAGATTCTTACCTGTTGGGGATGGTTTACACATTATACTACTGAAGAATAGATAGATTTCCTAATCCATACCCGTCCTCCAATTCTATATGTGGATTATCTTTAGCCCTGAGACATCCACTATCGAACTTTCTATTTCATGTCAGATTAAAAGCTGTTTCCAGTGCATTCATGGATCGAACAGGCTCTATCTAATCACAATGTTTCACTTTTCCCATGAGTTCAATAAGTTATATTTTTAGCATTTTTTCTGAAGCCAGAAAAAAGCCACCCCAAAAATCCCAACAAACCCCAAGTGCTATTTTCAAAAGGGAGTTTTTTGGCCACAAGCAGTGGACTACTTTTCAAGTGATTGGAGTAAAACTTAGCTCAAGTTAAATTTAAGGTAGTCTCTTATTTTTTTCTTCCATTCAGACTAAACATTTTTAAATGTCTAGATAAACTAGAAATACTTCTTAACTATGAGAATAACTTTCTTTAAAAAAGGTAAGGTCATGTGTATAAAGTCAGAGTAAAATCTAAGATAGTGAAAATTCACTGTATACTCCAAACTTTTCACTTCTTGACTGTTCTTTAATATAAAAATGACTAATTCAGTAAACATTTCCTTGTGACCTATGATGTGCCCAAAATCATGCTAGCCACTAGATAAATGGAGATGAAATGAGATAAGGGCTCTACTCTTGAGAATTTTCAGGTATACTCCTTCTTTTATATTATTGGATTAAACTGCAGCATAGTCTGCCACTTTACCATCTTTTACCCACAGAAATGGCAATTTCATAAGGTTCAACCTAACAGTTAATATACTGCATTGCACTGATTTATTTTCAGGAGGATGAGTAGGCATTCCCATGAGGAGACATGGAGTGCAAGATGATAGCAAGACTTCCTCATGCCCATACTACTGAGATTGTACTGAATCCTGCAGCGCAGGAGAACCACTGGAGGTTGCTATAGTGTTCTGGCAAAGGGATGGAGGTGGAAAACACTATCTTTCTGTCTTGTTAAAAAGTAATATAATGTTGGGTAGTATAAGGGATGAATGCAAGGAAGGACAAGTTGGATAGCATGAAGTTAGTTGTAAGTTTGTTCCATTAGTTCAGGTGAGAAATGTTGAGGGCCTGAATTAAATCTATTCTACAAATCTTAGAGACAACATTTATGGAAATAACAAGATGGCTATGATGGTTAATTTTATGTGCCAACTTTACTGGGTCACAAGATATCCAGATTCTTGGCCAAACACTATTTTGGGTGTGTATGGTAGGGTGTTTCTCTATGAGATTAACATTTGAATCAGTAGACTGAGTGAAGCAGATTGCCCTCAGTAGTGTGGGTGGGCCTCATCCAATCCATGGAAGACTTAAATAAAACAAAAGGCTGAGTAGAGTGAACCCTTAACTGACTGACTGAGCTGGGATGTTGATCCATCTTTTCTGGCCTTCAGACTAGAACTTAAACATTGGTCTCCAGCTTCCCAACTGGTACTTCTCAGCTTCTATAATTATGTAAGCCAATTCTTATACTCAATCAGTCTGTGTATTTATCCATCTATCTCTTATTGGTCCTGTTTCTCTGGAGAACCCCTGACTAATAGTTTTTGGTACTGAGAGTGGTTCTAGAGAAATAGAATGTTAAGGGTGTGTTTTCTATTATTTCTGGGGTTTCTGGAATTTGTTCTCTATTCTGATTAAATTTAAAGATGTTAATGGTTCTATTTCCAGTAATAAAGAAATCATTGATGTGATCTGGAATAGAGATGTATGGGAAGACTTCTGGTGAAGTTGAGGACATTAAGTATCTAAATTCTGATGAGTTTTGTCAGTGGAAGAGGCTTCTGGGCTCCCAGTGGAAGTAGCCTCTTACCCCTGTCTGAGGGGATTAACCCTGTATTGCCTAAGGAAACTGTAATGACCTCTCTTCAGACTGCTCTGTAAGACAATGCTGATTCTCCCCAGGACCACCTCTACCACCCAGTCTTGCTTCTAGACCTATGGCTAAACTTATATCCCAGAAAATCCCTAAAGAAGGGTACAGTACAAAGTGGGATCCATGAGGAGATATGCTACATTTTAAAATAACTACTCTAGTTTCCTAATTTATACAGACAGATATCCAGAAAACATGTGTAGGAACGAATATTAAGAGCATGGGATAATGGAGAAAGGAACATTAAGTTTAATTGGGCCAAATTTGATATCAGGCCATTAAGCAGAGGTTCTGCATTTACTGTTGCAATTCAGGGAGTTAGAAAGTGTTGTAATAGTTTGGTTGGTTGGCTGAAACACGGATCAAAAAGTGGCCCAGAGCAAGCAAGTTGGAAATATCAGAACTGCCTTGGTTTAATGTAAAGGAAGGGATTCAAAGCCTTAGGGAAATTGAAATGTTAAAGTGGATTTGTCATTTGAATGACACACTAGGAGGGTCCAGAAGACTACTTTTCATGATGACTGTGGACAATACATGACTATGAGGGGAGTTCCAGCATCCTTAAGAGCACTGTGATCACTGTCCTCTGTAGGCCAGACCTTACAGTGGGAACTACAGTCACTGAATTGAGAAACCTAATGTAATGAGAAAAACTAGATCCTGGGGTAGCAGGGGCCCAGTAGCCACACTCAGTCACCAAAGGCAAGGTGGGTGTGGTTGCCATAATAGACAGCAGAGTCAAAGCAGCAATCTGAAATAGTCTAATCACAGACCTATAAAGTTGGCTAATTGATCTTTGTGTTCCAGAAGTAAAGTAGATAGGAAGCCTACTAAATTCTTACTTGATCTGCATAAACAGAAAAATTCCAGGTTAAGTGAAAAAAAGCCTAACCTGAATTATAAAAACAGAGAGTCCCAGCCCCTCAACCAATTCCTAGACTTGAGCCAGTTTACTTACCTAAAACTGCTTGAATGAAGGGAGGTTGGGTCTGTTAAGGAAGGACTCTGGTACACTACCAAAGATTTACACCGTCAATCTTCCTCCTAGCCTTCCCCAAAGGAATCCATGGCCTTTTACCAGAGTAACTGTGCACTGCAGAACAGGAAAATCATCAGACCTTTCGGGGACTACTGCATATTGGCTCTGAGCTGATATTAATTCCAAAAGACCCAAAATATCATTTTTGTTCATTGAGTAGGAGCTTATAGAGGCCAGGTGACTGATCAAGTTTTAGCTCAGGTCTGTCTCACAGTGAGCCCAATGGGTCCCCAAATGCATCCTGTGGTTATTTCCCCAGTTTCAGAATTCATAATTGGAATTGATATTCTCAGTAGTTTGCAGAATCCCCACAATGGTTTTTGACCTGTGGAGTGAGGGCTAGTATTGTGGGAAAGGACCAGTGGAAGCCACAAGTACTGTCTTATCTAGGAAAATATAAACCAAAAGCAATACCGCATCGAGTACTAAATTGAGAGATGCAGGAGTAGTGATTCCCACCACATTACCATTCAATTAGCCTATCTAGCTCTTTAGAAGATGGATGGATCTTGGAAAATGACATTGGATTATTATAAGTTTAACCAGGTGTTGACTCCAACTGAAGGTTCTGTTCCAGATGTGGTTTCATTGCTAGAACAAATTAACACATCCTCTGGTATCTGGTATACAGCTAATGATCTAGCAAATGCCTTTTTCTCCACCCCTGTCAATAAGGACTACCTTGCTTTTGACTGGCAAGCTCAGCAATATACCTTCACTGTCCTAACTCAGGAGTATGTTAACTCTCCAACCCTATGTCACATTCAGTTTGCAGGGATCTTGATCACCTTTCACTTATACAAGATAGCACACTGGTCTATTACATTGATGGCATTATGCTGAT
Organism: Ailuropoda melanoleuca; assembly: GCF_002007445.2. Lineage (NCBI taxonomy): Eukaryota > Metazoa > Chordata > Mammalia > Carnivora > Ursidae > Ailuropoda > Ailuropoda melanoleuca. The sequence goes on from NC_048222.1 coordinate 128,875,825, forward strand.
TGGACCTAGTGAGTAAGAAGTAGCCACTACTCTAGACTTATTGGTAAGATATTTGCATACCAGAGTGTGAGGAATAAATCTGACAAAAGTTCAGAGGCCTCAGTGAAATTTCTAGGGGTCCAGTGGTGCAGGACATTGAGATACCACTGCTAAGGTAAAGAATAAGTTAACAGAGCTGGCTCTTCCTACGACCAAAAAAGAGGTACAATGCCTAATGGACCTCTTTGGATTTTGGAGGCAACATATCATTCATTTGGATTTATTACTCTGACCCATTTATCAGGTTACCCCAAAAGCTGCTAGTCTTGTGTGGGGCTCAATGCAAGAGAAGACTCTGTAACAGGGCTAGACTGCTGCGAAAGCCTGCTCTGCCACTTGGATCAGTGGTTCAGTAGATCCAATGGTGCCCGAAGTGTCAGTGGCAGACAGGGATGCTGTTTAAAGCCTTTGGAAGGTCCTCATAGGTGCAGGCCCTTAGGATACTGGAGCAAAATCCTGCCATCCTCTGCAGATAGCTACTTCCCTTCTGAGAAACAGCTCTTGGCCTTCATAGAAACTGAATGCTTAACTGTGGATCACTGACCCATGCAACCTGAGCTGCCTCTAAAGAACTGGTTTTGTCTGGTCTGCCAAACCATAGAGCTGGACATGCACAGCAGCATTCCTTCATCAGATGGCAGTGGTATATATGTTATCAAGCCTGATCAGGCCCTGAAGTCACAAGTAAGTTACATGAAGAAGTGCCTAATTGCCCATAGTTTCCACTCTTGCTACACTGTTGTCTCTCCCAGCTTGCACCTATGGCCTCATGAAGAATTCCCTATGATCACTTTATTAAGCACTTTATATTCATGAAATCACAATGACCTTGAGGTGAGTGTCATCATTTCCATTTCCATTTCCATTTTGAGGAAGATGAAGCAGAGAATGGGAAATACCTTGCCCAGGACCATTCCAGCTGGAGTTATGCTATGACACCAGTCTGATACTAACATTTCCCTTTGACAAACATGCCATACCATATTTTCTAAAATTCCACAGGGCAAATGTTGGCGATTTCTCTTTTAGCCTTGCTGTTATTTTTAGCAAATTTCCATTTTTCCTTACTGGAAGGGATGATTGTGTGGGGAAGAGTGAGGAGAGGAATCCCACTATGTGTCCAAAAGATACTTCAGTTAAATGGCACTTAGTCAACTTAAATTATTCTAAAAATTAACAGTAACAGAGAAAGTGACCTAGGTTCTTACCTGTTGTAGACACAGGACTTCTAGGAGAAGTACTATTTATTTTTCATCCTAAACCCCAAAGGACATGAATAGTCATATCTACTGAAGAAATTGAATTTATAATTAATAAACCTTCCAATAAAAAAGTTTTAGGTCCAATTTCTTCACTGGAGAATTCTATTAAACATTTAATAGAATCTCTTTCAGAAAATTAATGATAAGGAAACACTTCCAAACTCATTTTATAAGGCCAGTATTACTGTGGTACTAAAATCAGTCAGACATCACAAGAATAATTATAGATCAATATCCCTCACAAACATAAATGCAAAAACCCTGAAGAAAATATTAACAAATCAAATTCAGGAATATATATAAAAATGATAATATATCATGACTAAGTGAGATTTATCCTATGAGTGAAAAGTTGGTATAACACTCAAAAATTAATTAATGTAAGTTAATAAATGACTAAAGTAATAAATCATATGATCATCTCAATAGATATAGGAAAGGCATTTGACAAAATTCAACACCTTCATGATAAAACTCCCAGATAACTCAGGAATAGACGAGAACATCATGTTGATAAAAGACATGTATGAGAAACCTACATCTAATATCATACTTGATGATGAAATACTGAAAACCTTCTCCCTAAGATCTGAAACAAGGCAAGGTTGTCCACTTTTACCACTTCTATTTCATATTCTTTTGTGTTTTTTTTTATTAGTTTCAGAGGTAGAGTTTAGTGAGTCATCAGTTGCATATAATACCTAGTGCAGTGCTTAATGCCCATCACCCAATCACCCCTTCCCCCCCACCTACCCTCCAGCAATCCTCAGTTTGTTTCCTAGAGTTCAGAATCTTTTATGGTTTGCATCCCTCTTAATTTTCACCTTATTTTATTTTTCCTTCCATTCCCCTATGTTCATCTGTTTTGTTTCTTAAGTTCCACACATGAGAGAAATCATATGGTATTTGTCTTTCTCTAATTGATTTATTTCGCTTAGCATAATACCCTCTAGTTCCATCCACATCAATGCAAATGGCAAGATTTCATTTTCTAACAGGTTTCTAAAGTGTTTCCCAAACTTCATTCATTTCCCAGCTATCTTAAAAATTCTATCATAGCTTTATAACTCTGTACAACCACATTTTGGGAATGGCTGAAATAGAAAAATAAAACAGAATTTCAGGAGAAGAAATTTTCTTGAGGAGAGGGATTATCCAAACACACATGTGTGAATAAGATCAATAGCCATTTACATAGTGGATAGTCCGACCTAGCCTACATTTCCTAGAAAACAGAGCCTGAGGAAAGGTTTATGTGTAAAGGCTTTATTTGGAGGTACAGTCTCAGAGCAGAAAGAGTGTGGGGAAAGAAATATGTGGTAGGGAAGAACAGAAAGCAAATACAAGCTACTGTATTCGCAAGCTGACTGGTTTCACAAGAAAACATGGATGACTGCTCAGTCACATAGGATATATTTCAAACAGGCTCTTTGGAGCTATATTGCTTTCAAACAACCTATCAAGGAGAGGAATTATCAGCCAAACACTTTCCATCTTCCATGTTTCAATAGTCAAAGTTTGGCAAATGGTAGATACATTAACTCCCTTGCACTTCTTGGGATGTGCCGCCCCACTTTAGGCAGCTGCTGGAGAAGCCAGATACCACACCTTACATTAAGATGCTTCATTTGAGACCACAGTGATGGGAGGAGCCAGATTCTGTGTAGGTTTGGTCAGATCACATCTGCATTCTCAACAGGCACAACAGAGACCATACTGGAGCCCAGCAATCACTCTGAGGAGGTGGGACAGAAGGTAGTATTAGGTGATGACTTCCTAATGATGGCCAGGGTACTCCACTGACCAAGCAGCAAGAACCCAAAGGGAAGGTGAGCCTGAGTAAATCTGTAAAGGTGCATAAACGAGGTCTGATACAGTTTCCAAAGGACTAATTGCTGTGGGTGATCTGCTAACAGTTTGAAATACTCATCTAATACTTGGTTCATTTTTTAAATCCTTTGGGATAATATTCTCAAAAATATTTTATATGCTATTGTTTATTGGCAATACACATAGTTGCTGAGTTTTCTCAAATGTTGCATAGAATAGAATTAATCGAACATCAATTCATTATCTATGGCAGAAGTCTGAAATTTTTTTCTACCGTGATGCATACCCACATGATATACCAGGGCATTATGTACTCCCATGAGCTTCCCTGGGATGGGGTGGAACTCTTAGCATACTTGACACAACCTGATCGTTATCTCTCTCTCTCTTCTACGCTAGGGAATTGTCTAGTAGAGAGTTACACAGGGATAACTGTATATATATGTCACACAACCAAATATCTATGAATCATCTGAAATGATTATTATTTAGAGAGTGAAGGACAGTGCTTAAATATTTGAGTGCTGGAGTTCTTAAGCGATCCAACTTCTGCCACTCTCTAACGACGTCACCTTGGACCAATAATCTTCACCTCTTCTGCTTTTTATCTTATCTATAAAACACAGATAATAATAATATCCACCAAATTTGGTTGTGTGACAATTTAATGAATTCATCTCTTGCACCAAGAGTGAGAATTGCTGAGCCAGACCACTGCTTAGCATATACTAAGCATTCATTAAATGTTCATTACCAGCAATAGCTAATTACTTGTGATTATCATTTGAAAACTATTATTAATAACAAATGACTTCATTTGCCAATGTGCCATTGGTATTCAATTCAATTCAATTCTGTGAATATAAACCACTGCTTTATAAGAAAAGTAGAAACTGTGTGTTTTGAATTTGCTATAATTTTCTTCTCTAAAGAAACTAAAAATCTAAGTCATGTGTATAGTTCAAGTACCAACCTCGAGAAGGTACATTCTATTTCTATAGGTTAGATCTTTATCCTAATTGTTATCAAGAGCTGTAAGATTCTGGGTTCTTTACTGAAAAGGTTATTCTGGAATTTTCAATGGGTTTTATTCTCAATAAGCATGGTAAGTTAAAAATTGCAATATATCAGAACTTGTACCTTAAAACCATTGATGGAAATGAGCTCGCGTACACAGGTAGGTGGGAGAGCTGTAGAGTGAAGTAAGACAGTGTGGGAGTTCTCTAAGTGGGTGTTTGTCTTTTTCACGCGCTATTTTCTTCTAGGCATGAGTGCTCTGTTGTACTTAAACAGACATTGTTTAGTAACAGTCACCACTTTGGGCACCTAATCATGTATCTACCTACATTTTCTGTTAGAAGCAGCTTCATCCTTTGGGCCTCCCAGGACAGAAGTCTCAGTCTGGTCTTTGTTTCATCCCCTTTAGCCCCTACATTCAGTTTGCCATTATATTCTCTAGTTGTTTCATTTAATTTACCCAGGGCCCCATTCTGTGCATACCCGGGTTTTATTTGTTTCCAAAATATATTTATCTTCTTATACATCTGCCTCCCCCAGGAGATGAACAGCTACTGCAGGGCAGCACTGTCTTTACTTCTCCCTCCCAGCGCTTAGCATAAGTGTCCACAGCAGCATTTTCTCAGAGTTTATACACTGGGCATTGTCTTCTGCTCTTTTGCCTTCTCTCACAAGCTGCTCTGACTTCCCCATCTGAGGACCACCCGCCACAGAGAGCCCAAGAGAGCTAGCAGGACCCTTGGGCAGAACCTATGACCATTCTGCAACAAGAACATCATTTCTCGGAAATCAGGTTTTATCATATTTGTTTGATATAAAATAATGTCTTCAATTACTTACAAGCTAAATTATCTTTCCCCCCAAATCTTCAAGTAAAATCAATGCTCACAAACATTCTGGTGTGTGAGTGGGAGGTGTATACCCCAGTTTGAAAAGCACAAGTCTGTTTTGTCCAGCATGCATCTATCAGTTCAATGTTTCTCATACACATTCTTATCATGAATCACCTCTACTTAATAATTCATAAAATTTCCATGTATTCCTGAATCAAGCCTAAACTCCCCAGTCTGGCTTCTATGCACCCACTGCCTCATTTCTTCCTTGGCCGGTGAACACATCACTCTAACCAGCTTATCTGCTTCGTCTGTCCCTTATGTCATGCTCAATTTTATCTCTAGACCTTCGTACTAATTCTCTAAAATGCTGTCTTATCTTCTTTATTCTGTTTTTCTTAACCTTTCAAGAACCAACTCATACAACTCTAAGAAAACTACAGCAGCTCAGGGGTTTTACCTGCTCTAACATCCTCTGTTACAATTTCTCGTTGTTTCAAGCATTTCCTTTACCTTTTCAGTAACTTTTTTTTTTAAGGATTTTATTTATTTATTCGACAGAGATAGAGACAGCCAGCGAGAGAGGGAACACAAGCAGGGGGAGTGGGAGAGGAAGAAGCAGGCTCATAGCAGAGGAGCCTGATGTGGGGCTCGATCCCATAACGCCGGGATCACGCCCTAAGCCGAAGGCAGACGTTTAACCACTATGCCACCCAGGCGCCCCATCTTTTCAGTAACTTTTAAGGCAAGGAGCAAAGGTTGATTTCTCTCTGTATCTCCCACATGGTGCAGAGTGGATAGTAGAAAAATCAAAGAGTATCAGCATTCTTCTAGACTTCTGTGGCCACTTAGTTTAATCTTATATAGTAATACACTCATTTATTTACCAAATGTAAATTTTTCCAGCTTTATTGAAGTTATAATTGACAAATAAAAATTGTGTATATTTAAGGTGCACAATGTGAAGTTTTGTCATATGCATAAATTGTGAAATGATTATCACAATCAACCTAATTAATATATCCATTACTTTACATAGTTGCAATTATTTACCAATATGAATTGAGGGTTTATTTTGTACAAGTCAATATGTGTAAAATTTTTCACATTAACACATTTGAAGAGGTTATTGGTCTTGTCTGCATATTTGTCATGACAAAAAGCTTAGTTCTTCACAAGGCGGTTTATTTTATTCTTGGACAGCTGCGCAAGTTCTTTTTTATGATGATCTGAAATATGTTTTTTTCTGATCTTTGTTATGTTTCTGGAACAATTTAGAATAAATATAATATTTCTTTCATATAACAGTCCTTTGATGTTCATCTCATTTTTTTAAACAATTCTATCCCCAGCTGACATTAAGATCCTCATCTTCTGTTCCTCCTTCACTATCTTCTACTATAACTCTATGCTTTCTAAACGCTTCCTCATCTTAGCTGTCTTCTTTCAAAGACACTTGATTTTGCCACTGTCCCTTGATAACTAAATATGGAAATATCACTGGAATATTACCAGTGCAAGTACCTGTTGCTTAATCAGGGCACTTTAATGTTTTACCCTAGAGACCAGTGTCTCAAATGACACATAGGCATGTCTTAGTTACCTATATCACCAGTCCAGTCTTAGTTGCCTTCTCATTGTCAAGCTTGTTGACAAAAATCATATCTCAAACTACTCTTTTATTATTAAAAAAATGACTAGCAAAAATGTATTGCAGTTTCTCTTTGGAACATACAGAAATCAGTATGCAACAGAACCCACTGTGTTCCTGGCATGTTACCAAGGCACTAGGTGTATGGTAGAGAACAGAGATGGCCCCTGTTATCAAAGAGCTTTCAATTTTTTTTATAAAGAAAAATAACAAAAAGTAAACAAATAACAAATTAATATAATTGTTATAAACAAGATAAAGAAATGAAGTAAAAATGGTGGGTCCTACTGAGGTTATCAAGGGAAGGTTTCTCTCTGGCGCAGACATCAAGCTGAGATCTAAAGAGAAGAAAGAGTCTGCTGTACTGAACAAGAAAGATAATCTTCCAGGAAGAGGAAACCAGTTCTGCAATAACATTAGGGAGAACAACCCTGGTTAAGTTTTAAAGCCGGAGGCCAGAGGGCTGGGGCAAGAAGAGAATGAGACAAGACCGAAAAGGTAAGCAAAGGTCAGGTTAGGCAGGGGCTTGCAGGTCATGGGAGATCCTGAGCAGGACAGAACTCAGAAATGGCTTTTGATTTAAAAAAAATATTCTCGCTGCTAGAAAACAAGCCAGGAGGCAATTGTAGTGGTCCAGGAAAAAGATGATAATGAGTGACTTGGACCAGGGTTGCTGTAGTGGGGCTGAGGACAAGTTGATTAATTTGAAATACATTATGGAGATGCCAAAGACAGTTTGCTGATATGTCATCTATCAAAAAATATGCATCTATTCGCAAATTCCTACAAACCAAAGAAAGATATTTTCATGTAAGCCACAGGCACAGAAAATAAATAAGTAGGTTTTTGTTGTTGTTGTTGTCTTCTAAAATCCAAAAAACCCCAACCTACAACAGAGTTTCTGTTTGCATTGATAGGATGTGGCTGTTCATACTTCAGATTTGAAACATCTGGCACTATCTGTTCTGAAAACATGAATGAAAAGAAGCGTAATCTAAAATAGTCACTGAGGTTATGCTCCTCTGATCCTTGGAATAGAACAGTGGATCCCAGTCTCATTCTGGGTCCACATTTTAAAACACTAAATTTGGTTCAGCCTCAGATTTGTGAGTTGATATTCCAGGAAAACAGATTTCTGCTCATTATATGAAAGAACTTTCCCATAGTTGCATTTTGAATAGTTGGTCAACTTCAGGACAAATTATCTGTCAGACTTCCTATCATCTCCACTTTTTACTGAGTGGCCATTTAACTCACCTAGGGGTATCGAGAGAATGACTTGCTTTGCTTTTGAGAACTTGAGAAATAAAAGCTGAATTTATTAGGTCTCAAGAACGAAATTAGCACAATATCCCAGAAGCTGAAAACTTAAAAAGTACTTGAAGAACATTAAGACCTTTGAGTTCTGTTGCTAATAGAGATTAACTTTGTTTTCTTGAACAGGATTCTTGATTATTCTGAGACTTGGTTTACCTAAATGTTAAATAGTTATAAAAAATCAATGGTTCTCTCTCCCCCTGTTTCTTAGTAGCAAATTAAAATCTGAAAAATCCCCAAAACTGAAAAGGAAAAGTGAGAGAAAGTACCTAATAGTCAAAAAAGGAAAGAGGGCATTATTGAAGCACCTGGCAACATTAAGTGATCATGACTCAATGAGCAGAGAAAATCAATGAGTCAAAAATGAATCCTTTTTTTTTTTTAACCTGAATAGACTTTTTCTGGTCTGTGAGCCTTATTTTTTCACTGATTTCTAATCCTCTGAAAGGCTGTTGGATATCTCATACTGTGAGGGTGCAGATGTCACCAAGACAATATGACCCCATCCTCATCTTGCCTATTGAACTATGTCCTAAGGTGCATTCAAAAGAGGGTGAGCTCTTGGGATTTATCCTTTAAAATGTGGCCTTTGGATTGATTTCATGAGTGGCTTTTCTAAAGATCCCAAAGTAGTAGCCCTGTTAGTGTTATTGATGATATCTCTCTCTTCCTGGGCAAGTTCCTAACCCCTCTACACCTCAATGTTTTCATCTGTAAAATTAGAATAAGGATGTCACATAACTTATTACAGTTGTTGTAACGTTAAGTGATAAGGGCAAGCTTAGATAAGATTAAAAAAACCTCTTGAAAACATGTTTTATGTTAGTGACATATTATGGACAATGTTGGTGACAACAGATGCCAGCCATTATTCACTTTACATTCTCATCCGTAGTCACAACTTCAACTTCCATGTGAGTGCTCACAGTCTGCAGTTACCGATCAGCCGATGTTACCGAACTTCATCCTGTTACAGACTCTTGTAGTCTTCCTCCAAAATACTCAGCCCACAACTGTAACCCTTGTTTACTTAGTTCAACATGTCTACTCCAGTATATTCCCAACAATTCTGCCCTGGTTATGTCCTTTCCTCACTGCCCTCATTCACAGCCCCTCCCTTCCTTCCCCCCACCATCTGCAGAAATGCACAATCATGCACAGAATCCTGTATGTACGGCTTTGTTCGTGCTGTTTGCCAAACCTGGACTGCCCTTTTCTTGGCACAAACAAATCCTATACATTCTTCAAGGCCTTCACTACCATCCCTCTTACAACTTTAACTTAACGACCTAAAACATATCTCTGTATCAATTTAGTACTTAATTACAGCATCCTTATTTGTGTTTTCATTTGTTTTCTGACTGCAAATCTATTTTTTCTAACCAAATTGGAGACTTACTGAAAGTAAAGACTATGTCTAATGCCTCTTCCATATCTCCTACAGAGTCTATCACTAATATAAACACACGTAAGCACTACTGGACTTTAACTGATTCTCCACTGTTCTGAAATAAGCTTAGAACATGCCATGAAGATGGCTAAGAATGGTAAAGACCATATCTGTAATTTCCTAAAATCTCTCATAATAACTCTCACTTAATAACTTATCCAATGTGCCAGACCCCATACAAGGCCAAAGCACAATCAAAGCTCTCCGAAACCTATTATCTCCAGTTTGCAGATGAGGAAAGTGAGATAGAAGTTAAGTATTAATTTTCCTCTGGAGATGGAGCTTGAAGGTCATTACCTTCAAACTGCTAGTTACACAGTTTTCCCTGCATTTAATTACAGACTATATGTACTCCTTTAATCCATCAGCAATGTAACAAAAACAGTCGGGTGTTACTTAATTTCTTATGTGGAATCTTTGTAATGAGAAGTCTTAAACTGTCGGTCTATGGCCATATCTGGCCACCAATGTTGTTTTATTTGGCTCACAGATTTAAAAAAAATTTTTTTTAAAGAAGACATTTTAAAGCAGATGATTTTACATGAAAACCTAGATTCCTAGCTAAATTTGAATGAATTCAACTGAGATCAAGTATTTGATTGTGAAAAAAATTAAAGCATTAGAAGAAAGCATGAATTGATATTTATATACTCTTGAGATTATAAAAAGACTTTCTAATAAATACATGAAGTCCAAAGATCATAAACATTTTTGACACAAAAATTAAAAACATCTATACAGCAGAGAGAAAGAGACAGAGAGGGAGAGGAAGAGAGAGAGAGAGAAAGGAGGAAAAGCAGGTGAGAAAACAGGGAAATCAAAAGACAAAATAGGAAACTAAATTTGCAAGATGTATAGCAGACAAATGCTAAACTATCCCTAATATATAAGAAATTCATCAAAATTAATAAGAAAATTATTAAATTCCCAACAGAAAAAAAAGACAGAATTAGGAAGTCATAGAAGAAAAATACAAGTGCCCAAATAAACATATGAAAAGATGCTTAGTAACTTAACAATGAAAGACAGTTAAATAAAAACTGATAAGATAATGATTTTCACTCATCACACTGGCAAATGTTAAAAAGATTAATAATATCCAGTAATGGCAAAAGTATGAGGGAATAGGCACTATTCTACACTAATGGTAGAAATATAAAATAGTACCATCTTGCAGAGGATAATTATATAGCATCTTATTAGATGAAAAGTATATATGTATATAGTGATCTTATTTTAAAATAATTATATACTTATATATGGGAAAATCCAGGAACATATACACAAACCATTAACAGCAATCTTCTCTGGTGAGATTATTTTATACATTTCTGTTTTTTGCATTTTTAATTAGAGCATATTTCTTTTGTAAACTTCATTCACCTGGGGGAAAAAAGCTATATAGATATTTTATAGTTCCTTTAGTATCTTATTTCTCTCCCTTATTTCTCTCTAGGGAGTCATTCCAGGAGGCTAGTATCTTGGGCCATCTGGAGAAGAGATTTTACTATTTTCTTTATTTCCCCCTCCATTCAAGGATCCAATGCATTTATATATTTACAATCAAGCAAACAACTGGGAAGAGGCTATTTCTAGTCCTATGTGCTCAATCTTCATTTAGGCTCAAGGAGAATACAATCTAGTATTGTGTTCTTCAGAAACAAGGACTATGTATGTGTGCAACCTTGAGCAAATTGCTTAATGGTTCTTAACTTCAGTTTCCTTCTCCATAAAGTAGTCACAATAATACATAATTATTAGAGTGGTTGTAAGGATTGAATGAGAATATAAATGCCTGGCATACGGTAATTACTTGCTAAGTGGTCATCATTACTATTGTCATCAACTGGGTCTCTTAGGGTCAGGACTGTACATTTTACTTAGTTCAGGTTTAGATGTAAATGGGTCCCCAATAAATATTTCTTGATAGTTATGGCCACATAGTTCCAAATGATTTCTGTTCATGTCAGTTTGAATGAAAAGTGAGTCTTGTTATATTTTTCAGTTTGGAGACTCTGTTTTACAAGTTGACCCTAAGAAATGTTGACCTTGTTCATTCAATCTAAGACTTATATAAAATGCTAGAATTGCCCAGGACTGACTAGCAGTGCTCTGAGAATGGATAGAATATGGAAATGCAGAGGTAAATTTCTCTGCAGGCAGGGCAGGGAAAGGGGTAGAGAGGAAGAAACTGTGTTTGCATAAACCCCAACCCAATCTTCCTTTCAGTTTCCTCATCTTGATTTCGCTAAAGATAAAAACCAGACCTGTCTTTACTTACTACCCCCCCCCCAATTAAACATGATCTTTTCAGGTTTGAAATCTTAGAAAGTTTTTGTAGTTTGATCATTCTTGTCAAAGAACCTCAAAGAAATATACAGGCAGTTCTAACTTAACAAGCCTCTTAAGAATTTGATTTTAAAAATCTATTCATGATTGTGTGTATGAGACACACCATTGTGCATGACTAAAAAGATGTGTTACAGGGAAATAAGTTTGTTTTTGAGAATGGGCAGGGGATTCCTGATATGATCAAATCATTAGACTATGTTTTCTTGGGTTTGTGATTTAAGAAGGAATTTCATTTCCTCCACAGTGATTTTTCTTGCCTTTGTTGATTGCTTTTAACCTGAATGCCATTGAAAATTGTGCTTTTAAAAAAACTAAAGTTCTGAATGTGGAAAAACAAATTGCTTGCTCATTCTCATTTTCAGTGATGGAAGGTATGACTGCAGTCACTGTGGTGCACACACCTCCCTTACTTTCAGTTTTTCCCTTGTTAAGATATGGAAAGTAATAAAGATGGTAATTTGAATAAAGGTGGGAAGACCAAGTCTTGGGCAAATTTCTCCATTACTTTTGCTTATATTATCAAGTTGATGTGAATAAAAACTCCAGATTTTTAAGGTAAAATTAATGCCAGGATTTCAGCATTTCTTTCCATTATATCAACTCTAATCAACCTCCATCTTTCCCTCTTCAGAAGGGGAAATACATACCAAGGTTTGATATAATGCTTTGTAACTTGTTAAAAATTTCCATTTTTTTTTCAAGGGTTTAACTTTTATAAAACTTCACATCATCATGGTCCTGTCATGAGTACTCCAAGGCAAAAATTCACGTTTGATTTGAAGGAAACTTTCTTTATGTGTATCTCAAAATTATTACACAAAAAAATAATGTTTGTTCCATAATTGAAAATGCACGGTGGGAACCTTTAGCTTCCTCCCTGCAGTTCACAGGTGAAGAGCAGAGTGTGAGAAAGACTAGCCTGCGCTGCAGGGACACAAGGTGCTGGAGGGACTCTGGCCTCAGTTTCCTGGTGCTCCTGCTTCTCCTCCTCCACTAACGAGGAGGCAGCTCGGGAGCAGGAGCTGAGGGCAGGAGAGAGGTGGGTATTTGCTAAAGGCCTGGCTGGAAGGAGAGTATCTCTGACCCCCCTAAAAAAACCTGCCCCAGAATAGGGAGTCAATCTAAGAGGGCCAGGCAGACAGGGAGGGCTGAAATCTGGAGATGGACTCAAACCAATACCCAGGAGTCACAGGAAAGGAACTGGTGAGTGGAACCAGCCAAAGAGGAAACAGTCGGGATTAATTCCAAAGATCTGTGTGGATAGGTTCACTTCATTAAAGAGACAAGGGTAGGGCAAATAACCATATTGACTACTACTTTTAAAACCCGGATTTACTTAATATTTTAAGAATTAAAGTTAAAAGTGTAATCTGCAACTTCATTTGAGCCCTGAGTTAAAGCGGACGATAATTTTAAAACTAACGAAAAATTTTAAATGAGGGAGCCCTTTGTCTCTGTTAGTAAAACTAACAAAAGGTGGGTAAGTCCTTTTTTTTGTTTGTATAACCAATGACTGGCTTTATCAGTTTAGAGGCACAACAGCAGTCATAATGTTCTAATTTTAGCCACTAACTATTTCAGCCTCACCTGCAAGTCATCAACAAGTCCAATATCTCAATCTTAAGTCCTTCCTACTTCTCAACCCCCAAACCCACATGAATTGCCAAGAAAGCCAGGTGCCCACTCATTTCAGAAAGGTCAGTTTTGATTCTAAGCAACAGGCAGAAAACACTCCTGCATTGGTTGCTGCTGTGGGTCGCACACAGGCCAATGGACACTGTCTCCTGGTTAACTGATGTTCTTGCTGTCCCAGATCATGCCCAAGCTGAAGTACTGCCGCATTGGGCTTTAAGGAGAGAGCCAGCCAATCCACATGTTCACAGTCTTTGTTCTAAAGACTGAGTTCTAGGCCAGAGGGGCTCCCTGGGGAGGCCTTCCAGCCTCAGCCATGTGGTACAGATCTCCCTCTGCCCCATGAACCCATCAGACCAGGCTCCTCATCCTGTATGGTACGCTTTCTTCGGGGATCTATTATCTTTTCAAACTGCAGGAAAATCTCAATTAGAACCATCCTAATTCATCAGAAAGGTTCTAATGAGCTTAACTTTTAAAGGTTTTCCACCCCTTTTTCTCTCTGGAAGTTGCTTACCATCTATTCAAATCTGTCTACCTCTTTTCCAGAGACTAGCCATGCACATGAAGGGGTCTTAAGGGAGATCTTATGGTAAGGCCATATTGAGATTCTGTTTTACCCTTCTCCTGGGGCAATAGGTATCTGTGTGCCTTTTGTTTGTATAATTATGTGAAATCACTCAAATGACTATCTTGAAAAAGAAGACCCACTGTGCTTGCCTATAAGTTCTGGCAGCTTCAAGTGCTGGCTGAAGTTTTTACATTTCTATCCCACAGCACTTCGTTAGATCTGGAAGCCCAAATCGAAATTCATGGAAAATAGAGTGGGTTTGGATAACTTACGCCATATTCATTTTAGAATACAGGGATGTCTGAGCATATCTAGAAAGTCAGCAGGGTACCCCAGAATGGGCTTGTTTGCCTAAAGGATTTAAGAACCTTCTGGGAAAGAAAGAATTCATGCAAACAAACACAAGTGGCCGCATCTTAAGTTTGGTTCAAGAACAAAGGATCAAGGTGGGCAGTGGGGAAGGAAGTCAAGGAAGGGAATAGACCATGGTGTTCACTACTCAGATTGTCTTTCAGTCCAACTCCCATGGACTTAATTCAGGTGTTCAGGGGGGAAGGGGCTACGATAAAGCATGAATAAAAACTAAAGGAGTTGTTTCACTAACCTTTATAGACCTTAAGAAACCCAAGGTAGTGCTTTCCAGAGAGGAAAATCAGGAGAGAAGGGAGTTTTGTCAGAAGCCAACAGGGCTTTTCGGAATATCACCACAGTAGGCTGGAGAAGAGAGAAGGAATGGAAAATGCTAGGTAGGAGCAGAGACTAAGTTAGCAAACACAAGTGACCTCCCACCGGGCTTTTCAGAATTAGCTGGGAGTATCTGCAAAGCAGGTAGAAGCAAAGCAAGAGAAATACTATTTTGTGACTGTTACTGTGACTCTGCTTGTACCTCAGAGCTAGGACTGGGACACAAAGCCTAAAATATAATTGAAGCTTCAACATTTGTTCCATGGAACCCCACCAGGTCTTCTGCATTCTATTTGTTTCCTATAGATAAAAATGTTTCAAAAACTATTTGACAGGAATCCTTATAAATGGTAGCAGCTCCCTGGGGGCTGAAGAGAGAAGAAATCAATTTAGAAAATGGGCCTATATTGTTGAATAAGAATCAACTGTTAGGAGCTGAATGATGACATTGTCTTGTCAGTGGTAATATATATTCATGCCTGAGGCTCAATGTTCTAACAGGTGCTCTCTGCCCTGAAACTTTTTTTACTACTTAGAAATGTCAAAGTTAAGGAATACTTGCTTGCAAATTTCTTTTGAAAAGAACCTGTACATCAAATTCTGAACTTACATGTTCTCATTGCTTATAATTTAAAACAAAGCTCTCTCTGTGATGATTATGGCCAATATTATATTTTCTTTTTTAAAGAGCTGTTTTGATTTTTTTTTTTTGCTTTTTATTGAATAATCTCTTAGAAGATTCTTTCCTTTTTCTTTATCTAATTTCTCTTTTAACATTCTTTCATAAGTGAAAAGAAAGAAAGAGAAGAGTATCAGATATGAGGATAACCCATAGCTGATAAAGGGAAAGCTGAGACTGCTTTTCTCCCACAAGGAGAATAGTCTTTATTGTTACTGTTACTATAAAGGCAATACTGCTTATGTCAAAAAATTAAAAAAATATAGAAAGATATAAAGGAAAAGTAAAACAATTATTTCAAAAACACACTATGCAGAAGATAATCACTATTAATGTTCTAGGACAGAATTTACATGTGTCTCTCCATGTACATATAGACAGACAAAAAGAGAGGGAGAGAGAGCTTGTGCAAGAGCCTTTCTAGGTTCTTCAAGAAAAGCCTGGTACTGCCCCTTGAACCAGTGCCTAAATGTTGTCACCTAGGGAAGAAAGACAGATAAGCAAACCCCATGTTTCAAAATTACCCATAACACAGCAGCTCCACAGATCAAATTAACCACACAGGACAGCCCTAAAGATCGCTCAGGAAAATTGCTAGAACCACATTGTTATCTTGTTTCCAGAGCGATTCAGAACATCTTTGAGGAAACTCATAAGCTATAAAGCATTGTCTTTGACGTACATCGTCATCTGATAGGGGCCACAACTCTTAAGTGGCTCAAAATACCACAGAAGTGGGTGGGGAGTGCTTCTACTCAGGGAGAGTCCTTTAACCTCATTTCCCTGCATCTGATCTTTCAGAAAGTCCAAGTAATTTTAATTTATCTTTATAATTGGAGAAGGCCTCCCAGAAAGACTTTAACAAATGTTTGGAATCCATTAGCTGCTGGTCTGCACCCAGGATAAACTGACTTACTTTCCATCAAAGCAAGTATTTAAAAACAGCATAAAGTGAAACAAAACAAAAACTTTTATTAACAGGGGAAGAGGGCTGATGCTGGTGTAATCCCTAACAAGGTTTTCAGTGTAGGAGTGGCGTTCCCTCTTAGTGGGAGAATAGAAAGAGTCGAACTATGGAATTACATTGTTCTGAATCAAATGCCACACACTTAGGGCTGTATATTGTCTTTTGCATGCAATATTTGGGACATATTTACACTAAAGCAGTATTTGCTGTTTATCTGAAATGCTATTTTGACTGTGTATCTTGTATTTTTATTTGCTAAATCTGGCACCCCTACACTCCTCAATGTATGACCACATACAAGGTACTTTATTTCTCAGAACCTCCAGCTCTATATAGGTAAGTTGCAGGATAACCATAACTCTTAAGTGATTGAGAAGGACCTAGAATTCACTCATTAGTTATTTACTGAGTGTCTACTATGGCGAGGGCTCTGGCCAAGGCCAGGAAAATAGAACATGTCCTCCTGAAGATTACATTAAACAGTTAACTCCACAACTAGTTACTTACCTTAAACTGTGATTTGTACAACAAAAAAATATAGGATGTTATGAGATGGAGATGTAAAAGGTCAGAGCAGCTTTCCTTGAAGAAATGACATTTGAATATGGATGCATATATTCAAAGGGACATACTTGAGTACTTGAAACTAAAAATGTCCAAAACTGAATTGAATACCTTTCATCTCTTCCTTGCAAACCAGTCTTCTGTCCTAGTCCTTAAACTTCAGTTAAAGGGATAACATTCATAGGTTGCCCATGCCAGAAACCTGGGAGTCATTCTGAACTCATTCCTGATAACCACTCCGTATATCAATTCAATTATCAGTTTTTCTTCCAAACATTTCTCAGATCTGTATACTCTTTTCCATCTGTACTACCACTGCCCTCACTGTCTCTTGCATGGATATTTTGATAGCTTCCTAACCAGTTAATATACTGCTAGCTCTATTCCTTTAAAACTTATATTTTACACTCAAACTAAAAAACTAAAAAACTAACATTTTAGTGACTTCCTTTTACCAAAAGCCCAAGATTTCCTTCCCTTTCCCCTTTATAACATCTTTAAGAATCATTCCTGAGCAGCCAATAACCTATTCAGGGAATCAGAGATGTCTTTTAAAACCAAGGATACACGATACCACCCCAACAACAGAGAGAACTGAGAGACTGTTAGAAAACCAACATAGGGCTCCTCTGAGTACAGCTAAGAGTAATATGCCCAGCACTGGGATGAGAAAAATAACCCAAAACCTTATAAAAAAAATTTGTTCTTCCAAACAATCAGTGCCTATTATAAACTTAAGCCTCTTTGCCAAAACCTGAAGTGTTTGGAAAAGAAGAGCTCAGGGAATCCTGGGTACATGTAAAATGCTGTCACCACTTAGCTTCTTTGGATTTGAACACTTTCTACTACCTAATTTTCATTGCCTTGGAAGCCACACCTGTTCATGAGTTGTGTTTGAATCTCTGGTGTTGATGTTCTATACGTGTATCACTTCTATGTTTGAACAACCAGTTTCAATCAAAAAATGAAAATATGTACTACATTCCTTCATACACCAATTGTGAAAAACCATTAGCCAGATCCCTAGACTCAGAAATCTAAAGTAATTTTTTTATTTCTCTTTGCCTTAGAACAGAACCACTATTGTGGGAGGGGTGGATTCCATGATAGGATTTAAGAAGCAGGCTCAGAGGGAAGTTCATATAGAGGAGAGCAGTGCTGTTCTAACAGAGAAGAGAATAGGAACTGGAGGCAACAGAAGACAATTACCTCCTACTTGCTGCCTTGGTTCCAAGTAGGTCTGGGATTCCAAGAGTCATCAGAAGGGCTTCGGTCTTTTCTCTATTCAGATTAGGACGAACCTGAGAATGGTGGAGGTGTGGGAAGTAGGTCCTCCAGTCTTGCCCTGTTCTGCATCCAGCTCCTAGATGCTGTGGGAACAAAGCAGGACTTAATGAATGGCAAAATGAAATCCTTTTTGCTATAATCCTTTCTCCCTCTACTGTACCTCTTTACACCCACTGTCCAGTGAGTTATAAGAGATAAAGAGAGGAGATATGAGAGTTGAAGCAAAGAAGGGGACAACTCTTGAGGCTTAAGTAAGGAGGGAAAGTCTTCTCCATAGTCTGTCAGAGCTTGCCCAAAATAACAAAGGCCACTTCCGAGGACAGAGGAAGATAGACTTAAGTAAATTGCTTATTCCTCACATGGACACTGTGAAAGAGTTACGAGAATAGATCATGCAGGCTATTTGTAGGGTAACAAAAAACCAGGTCAGCCACAGCTTCCTCCAGCCTCAATTGTGATTCAATTAACCAAACCAACTGGGCTCTTTTGGACAGGAACCCAGGAGGTTGGGCTGAAAACCAAAAGGTAAGAGGAGGCCATGGATAGTACAGAGTCTCCCATGTCCAGGAGAGCTGCCACAAGTAGACAGCCTGAAGCACTCATACACAACAGGCTAGCTAGATCGGACATATCTAGATCCTTATGCCTATCATCACCTATAACTCATTTCTATCTTCTGGAAGAAATGATGAGCACTGGGTGTTATATGCAACTAATGAATCATTGAACATTACCTCAAAAACGAATGATGTACTATATGTTGGCTAACTGAATTTAAATTTTTAAAAAAAGCAAATTACTCTACACTGAATTACATATGCTTACTTACGTTATCCAATTTGCAGTGTGCAGAAGACATTATATTTGTTTTATGCAGATACCTTCTTCTTAGTCACCTACCAGCCAGGGGAGGCCATGGGTCATTCATTAATTCTGGCTAATTATATGTAAGTAGGGCCACCTTTCCGCCTTCTTCTTGATTAAAATATAAACTTGATATCTGAAATTGCAGCAGTCATTTTGTCACCATGAGTTGACAGACATATATAAAAAAGACTGAAAATCATGGACAGTAACCTTGACATTGTCAAGCTACTAAGCCAGTACAAGCAAATACATATGCTTAGCTTTCTTATGTGACACAAAAAATTTGTTTAAGCCACTCTTTTGGGGTTGCTGTCAACCTTAAAGATTCCCTAAATGATAAAGGGAGTCCAGCTGCTTTACTGAGTTATTAAAGTGTTGGTTACTGACAAGAGAAAGGATAAACACCATATGATCATTTCCATAGATGCAAAAAAAAAAAAAAAGCATCTGACAAAGCACAACATCCAATCATGATAAAAGCCCTCAGCAGAGTAGATTTGGAGGGAACATACTTCAACATAATAAAGGCCAGATATGAAAAACCAAAAGCTAATATCATCCTAAATGGGGAACAAATGAAAGCTTTTCCTCTATGGTCAGGAATAAGAGAGATATCCACCCTCACCACTGCTATTTAACACAGTACTACAAATCCTAGCCACAGCAAGCAGATAACAAAAAGAAATAAAAGGCATCCAAATTGGCGAGGAAGAAGTAAAACTTTCACTATTTGCAAATGACATGATACTATATTTAGAAAACCCTAAAGACTCCACCAGAAAACTGAACTAGAACTAAATAAATGCATTCAGTAAAATCTCAGGACACAAAATCAATATACAGAAATCCATTGCATTTCTACACACTAATAATGAGGTAGCAGGGAAAGAAATTAAGAAAACAATCCCGGGGTGCCTGGGCGGCTCACTGGTTAAGCATCTGCCTTCAGCTTGGGTCATGATCCTGGGGTCCTGGGACTGAGCCCTACATTGGGCTCCCTCCTCAGTGGGGAGCCTGCTTCTTCCTCTCTCGCTCCCCCACTTGTGCTCTCTCTCTCTGTCAGATAAATAAAATATTTTTAAAAAAATAAAACAATCCCATGTACAATCACATCAAAAATAAGCAAATACATCATAATAAACTTAATGAAGGAGATGAAAGACCTGTACTTTGAAAACTATAAAATACTGATGAAAGAAATTGAAACAACACAAGCAAATGGAAAGATATTCCACGTTCATGGATCAGAGGAATAATTATTGTTAAAATGTCCATACTACCCAAAGTAATCTACAGATTCAAAGCAATTTCTACCAAAATACCAACAACATTTTTCACATAACTAGAATAAACACTCCTAAAATTTGTATGGAACCCCCAAAACACTGAATAGCCAAAGCAATCTTTTTTTTTAAAAGATTTATTTATTTATTTGAGAGAGAGAAAGAAAGTGCAAGCAGGGGGAGGGGCAGAGGGAGAGAGGAGAGAGAGAATCCTCAAGCCGATTCCCCACTGAACACAGAGAGTGATGCAGGGCTCCATTCCAGGACCTTCAGATCATGACCTGAGATGAAATCAAGAGTCGGATGCTAGATTTCAAGAAATACTACACATTTATAGTAATCAAAACAGTATGGTGCTGGCACAAAAACAGATTCATAAATCAATGGAACAGAATAAAGAACCCAGAAATAAACCCACAATTATATGGTCAATTAATCTTCGACAAAGGAGGCAAAAATATGCAATGGGAAAAAGATAGTCTCTTCAACAAATGATGTTGGGAACACTGGATAGCTACATGCAAAAGAATGAAACTGGACCACTTTCTTGCACCATAAACAAAAACAAATTCAAAATGGATTAAGAACCTAAATGTGAGACCTGAAACCATAAAGATCCTATAAGAGAGCACACGCGGTAATTTCTCAGACCCTGGCTATAACAACATCTTTCTAGATATGTCTCCTGACACAAGGGAAACAAAAGCAAAAATAAGCTACCGGGACTTCATTAAAATAAAGGGCTTCTACACGGCAAAGGAAACAACCAACAAAACTAAAACACAACCTACTGAATAGAAGATATTTGCAAATGATATACCCAATAAAGGGTTAGTATCCAAAAATATATAAAGAACTTACATATAACTTAACACCAAAAATACCCCCAAATGATCCAAATCAAAATGGATAGAAGACATGAACAAAGAAGACATATGGATGGCCAACACCCATGAAAAGATGCTTAACATCATTCGTCGTCAGGGAAATGCAAATCAAAACTACAATGAGGTATCACCTCATATCTGTTAGAATGGCAAAAATCAACAACCTAAGAAACACCAGGTTTTGGTGAGTATGTGCACTGTTGATAGGCATGCAAACTGGTGCAGCCACTGTGGAAAACAGTACGGAGGTTCCCCAAAAATTAAAAATAGAATGACCAGGAGTGCCAGGGTGGCTCAGTCAGTTAAGTGTCTGCCTTCAGCTCAGATCATGTGTTAGGGTCCTGGGATTGAGCCCTGCATTGGTGTCCCTGCTCAGTGGGGAGTTCGCTTCTCCCTCTCCCTTTACACCTCCTTCCCCTGCTTGTGCGTGCTCTCTCTCTCTGAAATAAACAAAATCTTTAAAAAAATTTTTTTAAAAACCAGAATTACCATATGATCCAGTAATTTTATTACTGGGTATTTGACCAAAGAATATGAAAGCACTAATTTGTAAAGATATGTACCCTATATTTATTGCAGCATTATTTATAATAGCCAAGTGATGGAAGCAGCCCAAGTGTCCGTTGATAAATCAACAGGTAAAGAAGATGTGGTATATATACACAATGGAATATTACTTAGCCATAAAAAAGAATGAAATCTTGCCATTTGCAACAACATGGATAGATTGAGGGTATTGGAGCCAATGTTCCAACATCTACTTTATTTCGGAAGATTAGTGTAAGCCAATCATGATAAGACTATGTCCCTGGGAAACTGTTAATTGGGGGATGAGTAGATCTAAGCCAACATGGATCAAGGACCTACTGGAGTTCCTGGGGAAAAGGTCTAGTTTCAGTCTCCTGCTAGAAATAATCAAAGTATATTATTCTAGCGGTTGCTGGCAACCATATTATGACCATGAGAGTAACCAGTTTTGGCAGGAAGTCAACTCCATGGCAGCAGAGAATTGGAGTTCCTAATGATATCTCTAAGCTGCTAAATCAATTTGCTCTGGAGTCTAACCTACTTTTAGACTTCCTAACATGTGAAATAAATGTCTTTGGTGTTCACACCAATTTGAAGCAGGGCTTCTGTTACTTATGGCTGGGGGTATTCTATCTGTCATGGAATTTGGTACCTGAAACTGAAGTGTTATAAGACTCAGACCCTAAAATGTGACATGGAATTTGTTGAGTGGAAAAAAGTGGGACCAATAACAACAGGCACTCTGCTATTATTTCTGGTTGAAAGGTTCTAGAAACTTGCTCAAGAAATAGTAAAACTGTTTAACCTGGGGGACAGATCTATGCCTACTAAAGCTGTAGTATTTGAGGAAATGAAGGAGAAATTAAGAATGTTGGAATTCATCAGATGCTTCTTGCGGCCATAATAAAATTCTACAAGAAAGAGAGAAGATGAAACTAAAGGTGGCTCATTTGACAGCAGAGAAGGAAGAAAATATAGATCTTTTCTGGGGGTGGCCTTTTCTGTCTATAGCCTATATTCTAAGTTTTTTGAAAGTCCAATAATTTTGATCCTTGCATGCTGAAAACAGACCAAAAAAATTTTTTAAAAACCCACAAAAACCAAAAAGCAAAAAGCCAAACTAACAAAACAAACAAACCCAAAAACAACAATAACAACAAAAAATAAAGTCTTTTCTCCCAAAACGGAGGGATGGAGTGTAAACATCCATAGAAAAGGTTTGGAAGGCTCCCAGAAACTCTAGATAGGATGATTAGTGAAGATCTTTCCTTAGTGAAACCAATCCATAAAGACTGGGAGAGGTGGCTGTTTCTTCAAATACGAAGACACCAAAGCAAAGCTACAAGCAACATAAAGATCCAGGGAAATATGACACAACCAAAAGAACAAAATACATCATTATTAACCAACCCTAAAGAAATGGAGATCTATGTATTTCCTGATAAAGAATTCAAAATAATCATCCTAAATAAGTTCAGTGAGTCACAAAAGAACACAGATAACTAAATGAAAACAGGAAAGCAATATATGAACAAAATGAAGATATCAACAAAGACATAGAAACCATAAAAAAGAACCAAACAGAAATTCTGGAGCTCAAGAATAGAGAGCTTCAACATCTAACTTGATCAAGCAGATGAAAGAATCCATGAACTTGAAGCCGAGTTACTTGAAATTTTTCGGTCAGAGGCACAAAACATAAAAATAATGAGAAAGAGTGAAGAAAGCCTGAGGGAATCATGGGACATCATCAAATGTACCAATATGCATATAAAGGAAGAAGAGAAAAAGGGACAGAAAATTTAAAGAAATAAAAGAATTTCAACATAGTAAAGATTATATATGACAAGCCATAGCTAACATCATACTCAATAATGACAAATTGAAAGCATTTCCTTTAAGATCACTAACAAGACAAGGATACCCATTGTTCCCACATCTATTCAACACGGTACTAAAAGTCCAACCCATAGCAATTAGGCAAGAAAAAGAAGTAAAAGCCATCTGAATAAGAAAAGAAGATACATTGTCTTTCTGCAGATGACATGATCTTATATGTAGAAAACCCTAAAGACAACACACACACACACACACACACAAACCTATTAAACTAATAAGCAAATTCAGTAAAGTTAAAGGATACAAAATTAACATACAAAAATCAGATGCATTCCTTAACTATCAATGAGCTATTTGAAAAAAAAATTAAGAAAACAATCACATTTACAATCATATCAAAAAGAAAAAAATACTTAGGAATAAATTTAACCAAAGAGGTGAAAGACTTATACGCTGAAAACTACAAAACATTGGTAAAAGAAATTAAAGAAGACACAAATCAATGGAAAGATAGCCCATGTTCACGGGTTGGAAGAAAATACTGTTTAATATCCATACTACCCAAAGAAATCTATAGATTCAATGTTATCCTCATCAAAATCCCAATGACATTTTTTACAGAAATAGGAAAAAAAATCCTAAAACACATTTGGAACCATGGAGGTCCCCAAATAGCCAAGGCAATCTTGAGAAAGAAAAACAGAGCTGAAGCCATTATATTTCCTGATTTCAGTATAGTTTGTCATATGTGCAAGATGAATAGGTTCTAGAGATCTGCTATAAAATGTAGTGCCTATTGTTAATATTATCTTGTATGCTCAAAAAATAGTTAACAGGACATATTTCATATTAAGTGTTATTGCTACAAAAAGCAGGGAGAGTACAAGATAGATATGTTTATTATTATCTTAATTGTGGTGATGGTTTCATGGGTATGCCTATGTCCAAACTCATCAAATTATATACATTAAATATGTACATTTCTTTGGTATATCAATTTTACCTTAATAAAGTTGTGGGAAGGGGCACCTGGGTGGCTCAGTTGGTTAAGTGTCCAACTCGTGGTTTCAGCTCAGGTCATGATCTCATGGGTTGTGGAAATGAGCACCCTGCTAGTTTCCACACTGAGTGGGGAGTGTGCTTGGAATTCTCTCCCTCTCTCTGTCTCCCTCTGCTCCTCCTCACACATGCACTGTCTCTCAAATTAATACTCTAAAAAAAATAATAAACTTGTGGGGGAAAAAAGTTAATAAATTCTGAAAGCATTTGTATTCTTAGAAATTAGGTTCAAATATGGTTGAGCTATCTCTTTATTGTGGTCAACCATAAAATGTGAAAAAAATTTCAATTTACTTAATAAGTGCTCATGAAATAATACTCCTGTTTACACGAGGCTTTTGAGTCACACACACATTGCTGACAGAATTAAAATATAATGGTTGTTTCTATGACTATTCATTTATGGAATATCTAAATCTCTCTTGTATGGCATGGGTTTGTGGTTTTATCTTTGTTTTTCCATCTTAGATCTCACATTGACTTAAAATTGGAGAAAGAGTTACTTTTTCTCAGAAAGTGAATCTCTCTGTGGCTGAACACCTGAGTAGAAACAATCGGGAACAATTGAGTAAGGGGAAACCAAGCTCATTGATGCCAATTCCCTCCTCTTCCCAAGCTTTCTTAGTGTCTTTGAGCTATAGAACAAATAATTTGGATTGAATAGTAAATTTGGAGATAGAGGGAGGTTAACCATTTCCCACTAACTTAGTTTAATAACTTTCATGTTTTACCTACACTGTTTATAGTTATCAATTTATGAATGACTTGGATAGGAATTTTAAGCCTGATATATATGACCAAGCAAACACTGAAATCCAGTGGAATGATTAGGGGGTGGATATTTTAAAGAATGTAAAAGATTTTAGTAGGTGATTTTCTTGGTAAAATTCTGCAAAAACTGCAGATATTCCTGGGTAAAAGTAGATAATAAAAGATTAGTTTGCCTCTATTTGATGAAATGGAGGTAACACTTCAACCCAGAAACACTCTATTGCACAGAAATGAGAAAGTAGAAAATGACATTTCTCTCTGCAGTTATCACTCTTACATGTGACTAAAAGCACAAACTTCAGTCCATGTAACTCAGGAATTTGAAAACAGGTGTGTCTCGGTCATATTACTACAACCTTCTCTTAATAAACGTTATTTCATTTTATCCACGAATCCACTCTTAACATTCTGACATTTTTGTTTTACAAAATTAAAGATATTTGCAATAATTGTTTAATTATAAACCACATGCATTCAAGAAGGAAAAGGTATGAAAAAATAAACCCAAGAAGAAATATCACAAATGGGGGAACTAAGTTTTCCTTTGATTGTTATCTGCACAGCAGGACAGAAGCAATAGTCTCTCACTTAGCTATCAAATTTAAGACAACAGCTCTTTCAGTTCTTTATGGCCAGAAAATTAGCAATATGTAAATTAATAGAAAGTACGCTCTAGGAAATAAACTACATGTTGCACTAAATGGTTATGGTAATTGTGAAATACAAACTTAATCCTCGTATAAATACATATCACAATTTTTCTCAAAATATATGGCCTAATCACAAAGAGAAAACGATAAAAGCATGTCATTTAACTATGAAGAGTAGTGTTAAGATGGAAAAGTTCCATGGAAAGGCCAACTTTTCATTTCAGATTATAGGCAAACATCAAAAGAAATCAGAACATACACTTGACCATACATAGTAGAAATCAACAAAGGAGGTTGTTTTTATAAGGGCACATTCTTCTACTCCCCTAGAATTCAGGCACTTAACTATTTGAGCAGTTAACTTTTTCTATCCAGAACACTATAAAATGGCCACCTACTAAGGGCGATTTTTTGGCCAAAATAAGGAAAAAAAATGAACAATTTCCTTGCTAACTCATGATGAAATAGTTTTGTGTCAGAACTTCAGGTGGATTACTGTACACATCTTTCTCCCCACTCCAACTTTCTCTACCAAAACTTTCAACACGCTTGCTGATTCCACATTATATGATAGCATTGCTTCATTTAAATCTCTCAATACCACATGATAAATTTACATACAAATCTGATGCTGTACCTTATCCTCACAAATTGGTAAATAAAATGCAACTTTATCTTTTATTTAATTAATCAAGGCTTTTCTCAAGGAAATGATAAATTATGTTCCTAAGCTATGTTCAGGTCCAAATAAAGAGTTTCTGCAAAATTTGGACATGAGAAAAGGAAGTCATTCCTGTGTTTGGCTCTTCCAATTTCTCTTTGATAACATTACTAGAGGAATCTTTGTAAAATGCGAATATAAAATCTATCAATAGCTAAAAATAATAATAAAATAAAATCTATCAATAGCTTTCCCTTATACTCAGGAAGAATCCCGCTTCCTTAGAATGACATACTGCAAATATTTATTGAAAGACAGCTATGTGTCAGATACTGTTATAGGACCTAGGGCTAGCAACAGACATCCCTGCCTTCACAGAGTTTATATTAAAGTGGAAGGACACAGACATTTAAAGAATAAATAAGAAAATTATGCAGTGTAATTAGAAGAAGACAATAAGCTGTAGGTGGGGAAAGCAGGGAAGGGAGATAGCTAGTTTCTGGGAGGTTAATATTAATAAGGTGATCAGGAAAGAAAGACATTTGAGCAAAGAAATGAAGAAGGTGAGGGAATAAGTCAAGTGGATATTGAGGTAGAGAACATTTCAGGCAGAACAGCAAATGCAAACCAGTAAGATTTCTTGACAGATTGAATATGGGCCACAAAAGAAAGAAACAAAGATGATTGCATAGATTTTTGTTTTGAGCAGTTAGTAGAATATGGAATTCACAATAATGAGTGACAGAGAAGACCTATGGAACCATCTTTTCTGGAACCATTGCCACATTTCTTTCCTTTTTTTTTTTTTTTAAAGATTTTATTTATTTATTTGACAGAGAGAGAGAGAGAGAGAGACAGTGAGAGAGGGAACACAAGAAGGGGCAGTGAGGGAGGGAGAAGCAAGCTCCCGGAGGAGCAGGGAGCCCGATGCGGGGCTCGATCCCAGGACAGGGATTGATCCCAGGAGCATGACCTGAGCTGAAGGCAGATGCTTAATGACTGAGGCACCCAGGAGCCCCTGCCACATTTCCATATTATTTGTTGGTACAGTTATTTATCTTACATATATTTTTTAAGCATTCAAATATACTGATGTGTTGAAGGATACCATTTTCATTTGCTACTCAAAGAAAAAGCATTACCACTTCTTCAATATTTGGGCCTTAATTCGGTGATAATAATTGGCAATAGGAGTAGTGATTGAAGCCCCTGTGGTATCTTTTACTATTTAATAATGACAATCTTAAGTTTTAATCTATTGATTTCATTCTTCTTAATTTTAACAATACAGTTGTTTTACACTAGTTGTATACACAATTTTTAGAGATAAATATGGTTTCATTTGGGGACATGTTTATTTCAATATAGCCACAAACCAAAAGCATACTGCATATGTTTCAACCACAATTATGAAACAAAATAACAACTTTGAGATATAATCTACATACCATGAGTATACACTTCAGTGGGTTTTTAGTATATTCATGAAACTGGGCAACCATCACCACTATCTAATTTTAGAACATTTTCATCACCCCAAAAAGAAAGCCCATGCCCATTAGCACTCACTTCACATTCTCCCTTATTCCAGTCCCTGGAAACCAGTAAACTACTTTCTGCCATGATGGATTTGCTTTTCCTGGCTATTTTATATAAGTTAAATCATACAATATTTGGCTTTTTGTGACCTGCTTCTTGAAATTAGCATAATATTTTTAAGGTTCATCCATGTTGTAGAATGTATCGGTACTTCAGTATTTCCACTGCCAAATAATATGCCATCATATAGATATGCAACATTTTATTTATCCATTCATAAGTTGATAAGCATTTGGGTTGCTTCTACTTTTTGGCTATTTTAATTAATGTTGCTGTGACCATTTGTTTATAAGCTTTTGGATATGTTTTCATTTCTCTGACATATACCTAGGATGGGAACTGTTGGGTCATACAGTACTCTAATATTTTGAGAAACTACCAGTTTGTTTTCCAGAGCAGCTGAGCCATTTTTTTACATTCCCACCAGCAATACATTATGGTTCTATTTCTTCACATCTTTGTCAACACTTGCTATTGTCTTCATGTTAGTTACCCTAATGGGTACAAAATGGCACCTCATTGTGATTTTGGTTTGCTTTTCCCTATTGATTAATGATATTCAGTATCTTTTCATGTGTTTTTTTGGTCATGTGTACATCTTTTTGGAAAAATGTCTATTCAAATCATTTGGCCATTTTTAAATTGGGTTATTCGTCGGTTTATTGTTGAGTTGCAAGAGTTCTTTATACATTCTGGATACAAATCACTTATAAGATTCATGACTTGCAAATATTTTCTTCCATTATGTGAGTTATCTTTTGACTTTCTTTACAGTGTCTTTTGAAGGGCAAAAGCTTCATATTTTAATAATGTCCGATTTATTTTTTTGTTGATTTTGCTTTTAGTGACATATCTAAGGAATCACTGACTAATTCAAAGTCAAGAATATTTACTCCTATGTTTTATTCTATGAATTTTGTTATCTTAGGTCTAAAATTCAGATCTATGATTCAGTTTTGGTTAATGTTTGTATTTGGTATGAAGTAGGGGTCCAAATTCATTCTTTTGCATATAAATATGCATTTGTCCCAGCACCAGCTGCTGAAAAGTCTATTCTTCCTCCCTTTGGCAAAAACCAATCGACCATAAATTTAAGGGTTAATTTCTGGACTCTCAGTTCTATTCCACTGAGCTACATGTCTGTTCTTATGCCAGTAAAAACTAGCAAATTGTACACTTAGCAATTAATTGCCCATCTATCCTTTTACATTCACAGTTTTATATTGGAACATCCCTGGATGTCTTTTCCTACTAAAATGTAAAATTTTGTAGGCTAGGGATAGCTACCTATTTTTGTCCTCCTACAGCCTATGATGTTGTTCAATAATGTACCTTAAATATTCTGCAGTCAAAAAACCCCAAATAGAACTGCCTAAGAACAACATGACCTTATGTACTCATACAGTGTTGTTAACTGTGTATACATTTGACCCTTAAACAGCACTGGTTTGAATTGCACAGATCAGATTTTTAAAATAAACACAGGATAATACTCTAAATGCATTTTCTCTTCCTTATGATTTCCTTAACATTATCTTTTCTCTCTAGCTTACTTTACTGTAAGAATATGGTATATAACACATAGAAAGTACAGTATATGTTTTAATCAACTGTTTCAGTTATCAGTAAGGTTTCCAGTCAACAACAGGCTATTAGTTAAATTTGGGGGGAGTCAAAGGTTATACATGGATTTCCAAAAGTGCAGGGGTCAGTGACTCTAACCCCTACGTTGTTTAAGAGTCAACTGTAATGAGAAGCCCAAAATAACAGTGTCTTAAACAGATACGATTGTTTCTCTTTCACGTAAAAGAACTCAGGAACTAGGCAATCAGAGTGGATTTGGCAGCTGCATGAAATCATCAGTATCACAGCTCTTAGCTTTAATATCCCTAGAGTATGATCCCCTGTCCTTAAGGTCCAGAAGAGTTACTAGAGCTCCAGCCATTATATCTTCATGGCCACACTTCGTTGCAAAGGGAAAGTAGGAAATACGCTCTTTATTGAAGAGCAGCAATATATCCCATTAAGAATCAGGATTCTTTTTCTAAGGAGGGAAGAATAGACATTAGGATGAAATTAGCATTCTCTACAACAGAAATAACAGAATACCTTTTCAAAATCCTTTTGGGCCTGAAAAAAGCAAGGTATTTAGGATGCTCCAAGGTGATTCAGTATCATGTAGCTGCCCCTACAGGACTGCACTGAGATGAGCCTGGGATGGATGTGGAGCTTGTTCTTCCTTTACTTAGGCTCTGACGTCCTCACCAACTGGGACCCTTATGTAGTTCTATCCTGACCAGTGGGGTGTGGCACTGAATTTATATTCCTTAGGAAATAGTACCACACAATCCAAATCTAAATCTTCCCTAAATACTTAATCCACCAAATTTAATTAATTCATGTTCCACTTTCACAAGAACTTACTCTAGTGTAGAGAACAACCAATTAATCTCTTAAAATCAAAGAAATACTAGGGTTTTATTAAACTAATTCTTCTAAGTAGTATATGAGCAAGTCAACAGAACTTTCAGTGATATTTTAACCATGCAAAAGTATTTCTAATAGTTGGGATTTAGCCACTACCTAGCCAACCACAGAGATTGACTGTAGGGGTAAAAGACTATGTTATCTTGGATTACATAACGGTGAGGCAAAAACTTATTCTTTGTTTTCTGTATATTCTACACAGAAAACATGTTATCTTTTGCCTGACCTGTATATATACTTTCAATTCTCAAGAATATTTTTGTACTTTTATGTTGCCTCCTACCCTGTTCATAGGTAGTTCTAAATCAAACAACAGTGATTTCTCATTTGAAGAAATAAAGCTCTTCAGCATAATTTTTCTTCCTGCTATATTCAAAACATTGTATCATCATTCTGGTCCATGAAGCAGCCAACCTGTAGCCACTCTTTCTTTTAGGAAATGTACCTGCATCTAACTGAGCAAGTGTTCTCCCTGGAGAACTCTTATTGTTGCCGCCCCCGAGACATACCCCAAACTCAGAATAACAAAACTGTAAGGATGTCCATTATACACACAACATCTAGGGTAGCTTCCATATGGTCCCTGGAGTACTCCAAGGGTTTACTCCCTCACCTTAGGAAAGAAGAAATGCTAAAATAATTAGTTGTTCTTAGTATGCTTCATATTTTAAAATCAGCTAAATGGTTTCGTAAGAACTGCCCTATTTTGCAGACTCACAATGTGGGGAATCCATGAAAAGTGACAGTTTGAGAGTAAGAGTGAGGGGTGGGGGATGAGAAAATCTCAGTTTCTCCAGGTTGATTTTGCATGGGAAAAGTGCTATTAATGTGAATATTTTCAATGACTATGTGCCTTTAAGATGGGTAGAAGCTTTGTCATATTCGTATACAAGGGCTGATACAAACTGTCAGCAAGCTTACTTACAAGATTTTATTCCTAGGTTAAAATAACCTTATCTATTAATGATGTTTATGGCTCACAATTTATGAATCAGACGAAAACATCCCAGAGACTTGCCAACACCTGTAAAGCCCATAATACATTCTTACTCCATGGAAAAATTTGCCTGAATCCTTAAGAAAGAAGAAATAATTACAGATGCATATACACATACACAAAAAAAGAGAGAAGGTCTGTCTGGGTTAGTCTATAAACAGGCGAGCCCTAAGAAGTAAAATGAACTCTACAAGAATCTTAATATCATCAGGTAAGTAGTTCAGAATTATTTGCCCAATACTGTGGGACTAGCCTGCTATTTATCAAAGACAGAGAATTAAGAATTAGGTGCATATTTATAAATTTTAAAAAAACATCAGAAAAAAGGCAAGTTTGACTCTAAAATTAGCCACCTATATAACTACTTCTGAAAGCTCTACCAGTGTAAAAAGTCCAGTTTCCATGACGTGGTGTGAAAGCTTTCTCTCTGGTTCCTAGTAATAGAAGCGATAGGTGCATCTTCTTTGCGGAGACTGGCTCCTCCTACCATCTCTATGGGTTGCATGGGTGGGCCCTGACAGAGTGCTGATTTACTGTATTTCCTCTTCTTCTCTAGCATTACTGTCTTCTATAATAATTTTTTTTTGCCTTGACTTGCAGATATATGAAGTGATCTCATTTGCTTTTGCTCTAATATCAAATTTGTTTTTATCTAAACCATTTGAAATGGAAATCTCTCCTTAAAATATTAGATATACTGTGGCTTCCTAAACAAAGCAGATATAAACAAAGCAAAACATAATTTCAACATTTTTTGAGGAGGTGGGAGTCATTACTGTTATTACATAGGACTCTTAGGACCTGTTGGGGATGCATGAGATGACTGGGTCATATACTAAGGTTCCAGAGGACTGTACTTTTCTTCGGTTCCTATATTTACTTCACTTTTTAAATACTTCAGGTGTTTTTTTATTTTTCTATCTACCTCCTATGCCGCAACCTTTTAAACTGTCAGTGATCATTTATTCCGCACATAGCCCAATTCCCACAGGTTCCTTCACAGTTTCCAAGCTCTTGAAAACAAATAACATAGCTGTCTTGATTTGGGCCTAAAGAAAGCATAGGCATAAGAGAAATAAAGAGCTAGCATCCAGGCTATTACTCTACATTCTAGAGCCCATTTCAGACTAATATCCACAACATGTTTCTTCACTGAACACAGAATTATTTTCAGTACAGCACTCCAAGCATACACTGCTAGTAATTCAGCACATGAAAGAAAACCCATTAACCATCTTCACCGTGAGCTTGCACGCAGGAGGTTTAAAAAATTAGCTTTCTGGTTTTTGGTTGTTTTAAAGAAATGAATTTGTCTCTCAAGTCAGATCAGGATAGGTCAGTTTTGATGGTGAAAAGTAGCAGAATGTGCCACCCCAAAACATGCTTCCTTGGCATCAGGATTATTTTGAATTATTTTGAAAAACTGCAGGCCCAGGAGAGGCTCTGAAAATAGAGTAGAAGTTAGTCTTTTATATGGGAAAACTATGTTTATAAGGCAATTTACATCAGGAAGGGGCCTGTGCCAGGAAGAGAGCTATTACCAGAGATAAATTCTTCACCTCAGAGACTTATTTGCATGGCAAGGCATCTTTTGTTTACCAAAAATTCCTTCTTCTCACCTTCCCATGAATTGCCTTCCCCTCTTTGAAGCCACAGACCCCCATCCCTTTCCTTAG
This sequence comes from Ailuropoda melanoleuca, assembly GCF_002007445.2. Classification (NCBI taxonomy): domain Eukaryota; kingdom Metazoa; phylum Chordata; class Mammalia; order Carnivora; family Ursidae; genus Ailuropoda; species Ailuropoda melanoleuca. The sequence continues at coordinate 128,909,264 of NC_048222.1, forward strand.
CCAGGATGGGATATAAGCTTCAGCTGTTTTGATGCCCTTTGAGTCTCATATTTTTATGGGGCTCCCACAGGTATGCATGTATGTAACTGAAATTGTTAATTTTTTCCCTATTACTCTGTATTTTTTATGGGGGGGGTCTCTGCCAAGCACCTAGAGGGTAGAGAGAAAATGATTGTTCCTTCTCTACAATGGACAGAGATCCCCTTAGATGGGACTGACATATTATGGAATAATAAGCTTATCTCTAGTAACTTCACAGAATGATTAAAAATTATTTGGTTAATTAAATTAGATTTTGAGTTTAATTTGGGTAATATTGGGATGGTAAAATTTTCTACCTGTTTCTTTCTCAACCCTCAAATTAGGCAGATTAATAAACCTGGATATATTAAGATATGTAAAACAAATGCCATCATTTTAAACAACATCTTAGTAGAAAAGGGCAAAGTGGTAGCATATCAGAAACAGATCATGGGATCACTTATTCGTTCCAAGTTTACAAATTAGTGTTGTGTGCTTTCATTTATGCTATCTTGTTTGTTACTGGTAAGAGTCCAGTGAGGTCCATATTGCCATTTTAGAAATGTAGACATGCTTAGGGAAGTTAAATAATTTGTTCAAGCTCACACAGCCACTGAATGGTAAATAGGACTCCCATCCAGGTCTGACTGACTCCCAATTCCAGCGATGGACTTGAGCATATTAGTATAACCACAATCAGCACACATTTCACTAGATCCTCTTCTTTTCCCCTCTTGCCCCCTCCCCTATTTGATAATATGGAACCAATATAGGCAGCACAGAAAAATAGGCTCATACCAATGATAAGGAATATTAAATTTTTATGAACTTTCTGAATAAGCGTCAAAAGCCTTAAAATATTCATAATCTGACCTAGTAATTCCACTTCTAGGATTTTATCCTAAGAGGATGACTGAAAATTTACACAAATATTTATGTGCAAAAGATTTCAGTGAATTACAGCACTGCTCATAACAGTGAATGATTGGAATTAATGTAAACTCTGATAATAGAATACAGCCACACAACGGAATCCTATGTAATTATTAAACATAATGTTTTAAAGGAATATATAATATGTGAGATATTTATAACACATTAAAAGAAAAGTAAGCATGGAAAACTGTACCACAGAAAAAAAGACTAGACTTATACCAGTATATAATATCAATAGTTTCCTCTATCTGGTAAGATTACAGTTGGTTTTCACTTTTTTTTTCTTCTTTGTAGTTTCTAAATTTTCTATAATGAATATGTATTATTTTGCAATTAGATAATGTTATATTTTTAACAAAAAATCAGGCTGTAGTGTCCACAAATTATTAGTGATAAAAGCAAGACAACAGGTTCAAAGTGAAGTCAGTTACGCTAAGCCCCATATCACTAAACCAAGACTCAATTACAGCTTCGGTTCTCCCAGGGATGAAATCTTAAACCAGTCAGTCAGTAATCACCTTATCAGCACTAGATTATCTAGTGCTGACAGACCAGTGCCATCCCCTAAAAGAAAGTAGCCTTGTAATCACCAACTTGTTTTTTTTGTTTTTTGTGTTTTGTTTGTTTGTTTGTTTCTTTTTGGCCTGGTATAACTTCCTTGTTCTTGCTCCCTCTGGCTATAAAAGTCTTTCATTTCTTACAACTCTTCAGAGCTTCCTTCTATGTGCTAGATGGGATGCTGCCCAATTCAAATAGATTTTTGCTCAAATAAACTCTTAAATTTTTAAATACACCTCAGTTTATCTTTTAACACGAATGATGGAACAATGGACTGTCGATGATACATCCAAAGCTACTGTAGATGAGGGAAGAACAAATGGTTAACAGAGAATTTAGAAACAAAGTTAGACAGGAAAAGTAGTTAGATGAAGATAAATGTAAATAATTTTATTTTCACAAGATTTTAATGAAAGCACTTAGCAGAGGAGAAAACAATATTTATCTGTAAGTTCCAACCTTAATTCTTAATGTACAAAGAAAATAAAGTTTTTAGTGAAATACATATAACCAGAAAACTTTTCTTTATTTATTTTGCTGTAAGAGGAGATAAATAGATGTGAAAGTGTTCTATAAACTTGAAATGTCTTGCAAATCTATTGCTATTACTGTCAGATTATCTCATTCAACTTCTGGTAACTGCTGTGTAACTTGACATGGGTCTTATATTTACACAAAAAGTAAAGTTGCTAGGGTTTTGAAGATACTCCCATACTCATTACATTTAGGCAGTGAAGTGCCTTTAGGTTGCCAAATGCAGACAACTGCCTCATGTGATATCCCCATGTCAGCCTTGGAACACTGCACTCCTGAAAGTACAATGCAATTTAAATCCACAGTAGATGCGATCAATTTTCTTACTTCAGATACAGAAGTGTTAGGAAACATCAAGTGCTCTACTGCTTTTAAAAGACCCCAGAAAGAGATGAAAAAAACATGAGAAAAACCTAGCTTCAATAGCTGTGTGAATTCAGCTGCTCTAACTTCTTAGAAATCCTAAAACTGCTCAAACAGGGTATAGGTTAGGCAAAGGTGGATGATGCCTTGCCTGACTCATCAGCTATCACTGACAGAGTGAAGTGAGATGGAATAGCAGGAACAATCTAATTCAGCCTTCTCTGTGTAGCCTAATGCACCTAGAATTTAGCATCACTATTTTACACCGGAAATACACATGATCATTAGAGGCCAGGAAGTCTTGGGGTTTTGCTCTAACTTCACCACTAACTTAAGAATATGATATTGGGCAAGTTACTTAACTTGTACAAACGTCAAATTTCTTATCAGTAAAATGTGACTCAATGAGATAATGAATTTGAAAACACTTCATAAAACTAACAGTACCAAGGAAGTAATTCTTCCATCCCAAAAGATTATGAACATCATTAAAATTGACCACATGGAATAAAAGCACACATGAATGAGACTTAACTGTGATCCGCAGATAGATTTACAGTATTATCACATCATGGAGAGCCACAGGTCTGATAAATACAAAGACTAGGCACCCAACTATGCCTGAGGAAATTCCGGTTTTCATGGGAAATACAGAGCTCTTAGCTGAATACTCTCTGGGTGGTATGGAGATTTTTCCCCAATATATCCTAATTTCAAAGGGAGATATCTGTATCTTGAAAAGCCAAGAAGTCTACAGAGACTAACAAGAGATGCATTAATATGGGCATCAAGCTCCAGTCTAAATTAAAGTCTTAGAAAGCAATGAGAAAGGGTCAGGAAGAAAACATTTTTGCAGGAGGCGGAATCCTTGAAAGTCAGCTTTGATGGATGGACAATGTGGCAACAGGTAGGCAGCTTCAGGGACTAGGGCTTCCCTTTAAAAGAACTTGGGCTACTCTTGAGTCTAAGAGGTTGAGTTGCAAACAATGCTTAGCAATGAAAATAGCTTCTTATTGAATAGAATTTTATTTTCAAAGGGGAAGTAGGGGGTGTGACACATGCAGTAGCCTGCAGTCTCCTACTGACCTTACCACCACTATAGCCAGAGAAGCCAGCTGACGTGTCAGACATGTTAAAAAGTGAAAGTATGCCACAGCATATGGTAGTTTTATCCCCAAGCATTTCAAGAAAGAAATTACCAGGCCAGCTTCATAATGGTGCCTGTTATGCAATAACAGGGATAAGCCAGGGGCTTAGGAACTCAATTTTCTATAGGGTCCCACCAACGTAGCCATGTACTGACCCATTCTCTAATGGAAATAGCTGGAGAACTAGAAATATCAAGACTATGAGAACATCAAAGGCCTCATTGGAAAAGCCCCCACACAGAAAAATGTGTGGGCCTGAATTCTTCCATTCTGGAAGGGTAAAGGCCTGAGCTGATGATGCTGGGATGAAACACTGAAGTCTTTAGAGAAGCAAAACAAGTATAATAAAGTTGACCCACAGATAATCAAATAGCCTTTCCCTTAGAACTAATACTAACTTAGTTTTGATTTGAAAGGTACAGAGATATTTTGCACTTTTTAGCAATAAAAAGAAAAGAACATGATCATTTGTTCCTAACTTGTCTCTGATCTTTTCTAAAAGATCATTGATCTCTAATCTGGCTTTTCCTTCATTTATTTCCACCGAGGAACTATTTAATGCTTATTATTCAATTTTACAAGGATGTTTTATATTCTTCAGAATGTTACCTAATGCATAAATAGTACTAAACCAAACCATTTTTCTCTGTTTCTTTTTGTAGTACAAATGCTCCTTAGAATGGTTAACCTTTCCTGCTTACCACCCTCTTCCTAATCCTAAATTTACACATCTACAGCTTAACCATGTTGTCAAAATCCAGTTTGAAGTCATATTCCTTCTCCAAAATTCTTTATATCCACTTCTCTTGAGGCAGCAGTTTTTACATTTTACCTGGGATTACACTCGTCTATGTACATATCTTCCGTATTGCACGTCAGGTTCCTTAAGAAAGAATACAAATGGTAAGAGTGGACTTTGCAGTCAGAATATTCTGGTTTCAAATCCTTATTCTGCCACTTAATGGCAGTAAGGGCTTCATGACCTAGAACAAATTGGTTAACGCATCTGAGATTCAGTTTTCTAATCTGCAAAATGGGAACCATCACTTCACAGGAGCATTGTAAGGTTTAAACTAGCCTGTGTGTGTTCATTGTTCTTTTTTCTCCCTTTCTATATACCTGAGGTGCTAGATAAATATCTTTTTAAAGACTAGACACAAAATGAATAAGGTAGTAAAACTGGAGGAGTTACAAGCAATCTCTCTGAGGAAGGGTTTCCTTCATTCTCTCCAGTTTAAGTTACAAGTATATACCTGTACCATCATTACACTGAAGCAGTTAGTGGATTATACTGAGGAAACATGAACACATGTCCTAAGTATCCTACCCAGTCTACCGACTTTAAGAATATTGATCTGATCTTACTTCAGCGTTATTATTTTACACTCATAGTGTCCCAGATGCTGTAGTGGATAAACCTGTCTATTAAAGAGGTGAAAATATAACAAGTAAAAACTTATGAACTGGTTTACATATAGAACATATAAAGTCTATTATAAAACTAGTATCAGTACCCTTGGATGCAAAGCATTTTCTGAATATCTGTCATGAGTTGTTTGTAGTACTTTATTCATTTTTTTCATAATAGGTGCTCTAAAATTATAATGGATACCCCCTTCTTAGTAACTTCTGTTGATTCATTTCTGGGCTATGTATAATAAGAATCATCTTGGAATAAATGAGCCCAAACATCCCTGCTCTGAGGACTGTTCTTACTTCACAAGACACATGTGCACACAAACACCCCACCCCATGACCTACCACAGCCTCCTAGGCTATTTACTACCATGCGTTTCTCAGCCCCAGCCACACTACTTAGGACAGTATTGGTACATCTCAAGTTAGCCAGATCATAATCTCTTTCTCCTAAAGAATGTACAAATAGTGTACAGAAATTTCAGTTAGTAAGCTTCTCACAAACAAACCTGGTGATCCCCATTATCCTCAAATTTTTCTGCCTTATATTTAAAGAAATATAAGCAATCTGTTGAAGAGAGAGAGAGAGAGAGAGAGAAATGAAACAGACATAAAGTGGGAGAAAAGATTTAATAGCTCAGCTGGTCCCTGAGACCAAGAGGAAGAAAAACCATCCTTGGTTCTTCTGACATTCCAACTCACCTTACATCCCCTTGATGCCCAGCAAAAATAATAAAGCAGCAAAAATATATTTGTCCAAACTCTCCTCCCCAAAACTAGCATTAGTACCCTTGCATGCAAATTCTTTTCTGGGTATTTATTTGTTAAACATCATACCCATTAAAAAAAAATGTACAACAGCTACTAAGAGATTAAAACAGATACAAGAAACATTAAAATTAAAATAGCATAAAACACTACCTCAAGCTCAATGAGCATTTTATGTATTCTAGTCTTAATTTTTCTAGCTGATTGTGTAAGAAGTAATCTATCATGTATGCATTAACTCAGTCATTGTGTAGATCAAAAGGTAAAACCATCCTAAACAGGAAACCAGTATTCTTCCTGTTTAATCAACAAATCTAAAAATTTATTCTTTTCAACTATTTACTCCTGTCCACCACACCATAGTGCTCCACATGTTCATCATAGTTTTATGACAAAGAGAAAATTTTCATGAGCCACTTTTGTATCCCCACCCCCTTGAAGAAAGAGGGAGGAAAAATTGTTTCATACAGAAGGCGTTAGTTGTATGAATTACAACTGCCACCTAAGTGTGGGCTCATGTAACCAACAGGGATTTTACCTACATCCATTCAGTCAGTTTATGGGGGTTTAAAGAAATTCCAGAGAGTCATCAGAAGAGGAAAAATAAAGGTAACGCTTTTTGCCACACAGGTAGAATCTTTGAAAATATGTGTAATATGTAAAACATTTTGACACCCCCATAAATATTTTTCCAGAATTAAGAGTATAAATTGCTTCTCTTGTTCAAGTGCTTCCTATCAGCTTCTGTAATCACTACTCACAGTAACCTCAACTCCTGCCACAATGTACAAAATGCAACTCTTGTATTGCATCGCACTGACTCTTGTACTCGTCGCAAACAGTGCACCTACTCCTTCAAGCCCTACGAAGGAAACACAGCAACAGCTGGAGCAATTGATGCTGGATTTACGGTTGCTCTTGAATGGAGTTAATGTGAGTATATTCCCTTTCTTACTAAAATTATTATAATTGTTTTAACTGGAGTTCATTTTTTAATGAAAATATATTATGCTTTCTCAGAATTATGAGAACCCCAAACTCTCCAGGATGCTCACGTTTAAATTCTACATGCCCAAGAAGGTAAGTTCAACTTTCTACGTTCAATTTATTTCTTAATAAAATTCAAAGTAATACAAAAATTTGTAGCTGATCAGATTAAAAGCACTTCATCTGAGGAAAAGAAACAGTAACTTCAATATTAAAAAAAAAACAATTTGGTAATGAAGTTTCTGTAAAATAGCTTTGCCTATATATTTTCTGTGTGGTTGGGAGAGGAAGTGGGAAGAGACAAGAATAATATTCCCAGTTTATTGATGGGACAGTTTTAAAAGATCATATTGACTTATTTTTATTTAAAAATGTAATACTTGAGAGATATTTGATTATATCATTTTATCATGCAAATTATCAAAGTTGATTTCCTATTTTTAAAGATCCTTTATTGTTTTAGGAAAAATTCCTAAGGATCTACCTTTGAGAGGTAGCATAGTAGTGACCAATAGCATAGTCTCTAGGGCCAGATTATCTGAACTGAAATCCCAGCTCTGTTATGTCTTAGCTTTTGTGACCTTGGGCAAGTTACCTAACACTCAGTTTCTTAACTACTTATGTGAATGATAATTATATATACTTTATATAGTTTTGTAAGGATTAATGGGTAAATGTAAAGTACTCAGAACAGTGTCTGACACAGGGTAAATACCATATAAGCATTAGCTATTAGTAAAAACAAGATTCTCCTTGGGAGTATAAAGTAAAATTTTGGATTTGCACATCTTTTATGCCAATAGACCTAGAGACTTATGATGCTATATGACTTGTTTTCCAAGATTTGGTCATCTGGGCATTCAAATAGATATACATAGATTATCCAAGCTCCTACGGCTATCCTAAGAATATAAAGTTTCCTAGTAGTTGTGCCAGTCAACAGAGAATGAATATAACTTGGTGCTGGAAAGAGTTTGTGCCAGGGTGAATCCAAGCCTAGGAAAAAAATGGGATTTAAAGGTCATGGATGCAATCTTATTGATCTTTTATTAATTGAAGGAAATTATGCTTCAAACTACTGTTTTGAAAGATGAAAATAACTTAGAGATGCTTCTTCAACTTAACCAGAGCCATATAACTCTTAAGTCCAGCACCATAAAGACACTAGACTGTTTTCTGTGGGAAACAGCTCCAAGTTGCTATGCCAAAAACTTAAGCCCTGAACTTGTAGTAAGTTGAAAGGGCAGTGGATGGAAATGTCATAAAATGTGTGTGGTGTAGTCCTCTCTCTCCCTTCAAAGACTTTTAGAAAGGTAACCTGAGATTATGTGCATAATTTAGAGGGTGGTGGAATTCTTTGAAATCTAACAGTTTCTAAATGACAACTCAAAATCTATTTGAAACCCGAAGTAATTTGATAAGCTCCATTCATTTGTTCATTTTACCACAATCTTATGTTTGCAAAAAAAATTGAGAAAGTTATAAAAACATTTAATTCAAAGGATGCTATGTTAGAGCTATAAGGAAAAAGAACTAAAATTCAATCTTGGCTCCACCTAATCATGTGACCTCGGGAAAACACTTAAATTCTGAGATTTAGTTTCCTTATTTGTAAAACAGAGACAGCATGGCAATGCTATCTCAAGGGGTGGCTGTGAGACTTAAATGGGCTTGTTTGAGAGAAGACACTTTAAAATTATAATGTACCAGAAAAGTATGAAATACTATCATTATAACAGACCACATGGGCATGTGGGTGTATAGGTCTGAGTTAGGAGGGCCACACAAAAGTCCTTCAAATATTCTAATCTTTTATTTGGTTGGGACACATAATTTTTAATTCATTTTAATATATTATAGGAAAGTAAAAAATTAGGACAGTTAAATGACTTGCTATATTGAGAGTCATTACTATACAGCTAAAATTGGCTTATCTATAAAATGCTGGGAATGTGACAGTATTCAAGAGCATCTCTGTCCTTAACATTCTATGAGTCTCAACTCTTAGATTATTAAATGTTAAAATTATAGAATGTGATCCTATACTTCCATGCTGTGACTACTCTGATTCTAATAATTTCTACACAGACTGGAAAAGAATTCTGCCTATATCTGTGATTTGCATTTGGGTACAGAAATGTTGACTTTTGGCAAAGCCAAATTAAGCTGAAATTATTGACTCATTATTTAACATTTATTTAATTTAATTTAATTTAATTTAATTTAATTTAATTTAATTTTTTAGAGAAAGGGAGCGAACTCGAGCAAGGAGAGGGGCAGAGGGATAGAGGAAGAAGCAGTCTTCCTTTGATTCCAGGCCTCTGAGATCATGACCTGAGCTGAAGGCAGCCACTTAACCAACTAAGCCACCCAGGCACCCCTCATTATGTAACATTTAATGCTAAACATGGGTAGATGAACTCTAGTTTTTCCGGTCTTATAATATAAGCTGTATTGGTCCATCTTTACAGTAATGCTGAGAACAGGGAGAATAGTAAAAAACTACTCTTAATAAAATAGAGATTAATTTCTGATTCTGACTTTTAGGGCAAACTGACCTGATAATTATTTTTATTATTATTCAAGGCCACAGAATTGAAACATCTTCAATGTCTAGCAGAAGAACTCAAACTTCTGGAGGAAGTGCTATATTTAGATCAAAGCAAAAACCTTCACTTGACAGACATCAAGGAATTAATGAGCAATATCAATGTAACACTTCTGAAACTAAAGGTAAAGCATTACTTTATTTGCTCTCCTGAAAATAAAATAAGTGGAAGGTCATTTTAAAGTGGTATATAACATTTTTATAATTTGTGAAATTCTCATGCATTTTAAGACCACTGTAAACATGAATCATTTTTATGTTAGACGATACACTATGGAGTTGGGAAGTATAATTTAGAGAGTTTCTGCCTACCATTCACCCAGAGATAACCCCATAACCCAGCACTCTGTCACCTCTCTCACATTAATACAAAACAGGGAATGGGAAAAGACAACTGAATTTCACAGAAAGCAGACAGGTTTTATTACCTGTTTTCTAATTCTTTCAGATCATTTTCCATAATAGCCAATACTAATTACCTGAAAGGCTTTTAAAATGGGGTTTCCCTAATATTTGGTGGAAGGATTAAGAGATTTATCTAAAAAAAAATGGAAACTACTAAAATGGCCAGTGGGTTAGATAATTAACTCCATATGTAGAGGTAATACTTCCAAGAACTTAACTATTTTTAAACGCTCAGGAGATACTAAATATACAAGGGACTCAGGTGATGATGTGAAGAGATTCATGGCTCTCTTTTCTCATCCCATCTGCCAAAGTACAAACTTCATGAGTTAACCGGCATCCTAAATAGCGTAATTTTAATTACAGTAGAACCAAGTTTCTAAAATTATGTAATTCCAGTTGTTTCCAAATAAGATATTGTATTAGTAGACTGCTTCTTTCCAAAAGAATACTTGTGTTCACTGAGATTGACAGAATTGACAAATGAGGAAAATCTTAGTTTATATGTTACTATCACTTGGTATCAACATACAACTTTTTGGTATGCTGTTTTGATCATTTCAAGAAAATGTGAATGATTAATATATTAAACATACTTGAAAATAAAGGGCATCAGTCATAAGTTATTCAACTGAGAATAACTATATGTGGGAAACTACCTTGAACTAAAAAAATTCATTTTTTTCTTTTATAGGGATCAGAAGCAAGTTTCAAATGTGAATATGATGACGAGACAGTAACCATCACAGAATTTCTGAACAAATGGATTACTTTTTGTCAAAGCATCTTCTCAACACTGACTTGATAATTAAGTACCAGGCTTTCTATTTATTTAAATATTTAAAATTTATATTTATTTTTTGATATATGGTTACCTTTTGTAATTATTATTCTTATACTTCGTATGATAAATATGGATCTTTTAAGATTCTTTTTGTAAGCCCTAGGGGCTCTAAAAATCATTTAAATTATTTACCCCAAAATATTTATTTTTTTATACTGAATTGTTAAACATAATGTCTATGTAGATCAGTTAATAAAATTATTTAATAAAGTTGATGAATAAAAACAAGCCCAGCCATTTATTATCCTGGAATTAGCACAGAGTAAAACATTTCTGAATCACTCATGTGAACTTATAAGATAGTTAAGATGCTTACAAAACTCACTCTTCCCCAGGAGAGGTATGTGGAATAAGGAAATACGCTTCTCAAAGTTCTTGCTTTCTCCTTTCATAAGCTGATTGGATCCTTAGTTCTAGTCTGAGAAAACCTCATCCAATCACACTACCTTCCTTCTTCAGGTTATGCCTTAAGCAAGATGCCAAAGACATTATTGAAACTCTTCATATAATGGGTGTACCTCTCTATCCATTCTCCAGCATCTTACAACTTGCTGTCAGGAGGCTCACCTCACATATATCAAGGGTCTCCCCTGCCCTCTGGCTTTCCAATAGGTCCCACCACTGGGGAGCTCTGGTAAGATGTCTGAGGAACAAAAGAGATCCTGACTCTCCACGAGAAGTAGCTTCTGGATGGCTGTGCCTCCTAACCAAAGAACCCAGTTCCTCTCAAAACTTTTTCCTTCTGGGTTCTGCTAACTTTTCCTTCCACTCCTCCCTTCGGCCCTAGGGATAGTAACACTTCAACCCTAGGGATAGTAACACTTCGACCGTTACTAGCTCTTGGGTACTGCATTATCCCCTGCAGCTTCCCTGTACTATGACCATAGTTTGGTAAATTGTCTCTTCATTAGATCCTCCTTGACTTATTCTGAGTATGCTCTCTTCTGGCTCAAACATAGTAATCATGCCAGGAATAGCCCCCCAAAACAGACCATCAAAATCAGCTCTGGGACTGGGTTCATTAGGAATATAATGATGTATACGATGTACTAGCATCCTGGTTACTCAAATTATCATCATTGGTAGCACAGGATGAAATGCAGATTGAGGACACGGTGTGAGATCAAATGGCCATGACATTTAACTGCTATAGGAACAACAGTTACAAAAATTATGATTATCTCCTAGATTCTTCTGATGGTCTCAGAGAAGAGAGGTGTTAAAAATAACATTATGAATACACAATTAAAAACATGCGTGGGCAACCAGAAGTCCTTGTTAGCAATTTTGAAGGAGACCCTCATCCCCTGTAGTCATAGAACACATATGACAAAGGACAAAGCCAAGAGCCTGATGTAAGGTCTGCAAATGTATAGAGCCAATTAAAAATTTAAACTTTCTAGGTTTCTTACACTAAGAATGGAGGAGGAGTGAGATCATGAGATATAAGATGTAGATATTTTGCCAGTCATAGAGGCTGAGAATTTTAAACATCCTATGGACAGAGGCAACCCCTTTTTAACAGAATCCTTTTTGAGGAAAAATCACTCCTCTGCTTAAAAACCTTCCAGAGACTCACAAACTAAGGGAAATTTTCCTCAGAACTCACCTCTACCACCTTTCATTACCTCTAGGCCTAAAATGAAAGTTAAGATCTCAACAACGCTAAGGCAGTGAGATAAAAGGTGTTTAGACCAACAGGGGTGAAAATTAAGTCATGGGTAGGCTGATATAATTTAGATCAGTGCAACTCCTTGGGATTCAGAATTTAACGATAACTTGCAAACAGCATCAATAGTTGGTTGAATAAATTCTTGGACTTCACAGTGCCCTTTTTAAATGATATTTAAATGCCAGAGTTTCCCTGTAGAACAGACAGTCCAAAGGACCAGGGAAATGGAAATACTGGAATGGATCTATTATGTGCAATCTTCTCATCTTGCCTAGGAAGATATTAAGTAATGCATTGGTAAGAGGGACACTAGCATCCACTGAAGTTGTGTGGTGGTTTTTCTTCATTAAACCAGAAATGACAAGTGATGGCGCAATGGAATTGGTTTCCCTGATCTGAGAATAATGGAACCCTGGAGTGATAAAGTCCAGGTGACAGCATTTAGCCCTCAGGGACAAGGTGGAAACAATGCCTAACTACAATAAACTATAGGGCAAAGTGCTAATCAAAGTGTCTTGATCCAAAGAGATCTGTAATGGTGACTGATCACAAGATCCCTAAAAATTAAAAGATTCTAATTCTGCTGGGCAGAAATACTTGAAAATCATAATTGGGATTCATGGCCTGTTCCCAGTTCCCAGACTTGAGCCATTTCCTAGGCCTGGTCTCCAAGGACGCTGGATCCCTTTAAGGAAGGCCCCCTAAAATGGCTACGGATACATACTGTGAAATTTTCTCCCAGGCCATTTTGGAAGAGCTATTTGCCAGGGAGACCATTTACTGAGGAATGGAGAATGTCTAGATATTCTGGAGGTTATTAGTTAACGGTTCTGAATGTACCCTGTAATTCTGAAGCTCCACTGTGAGCCTCCAGTCAGACTGGGACTTATGGAGGTCACATGAGAGATGGAACATTAGCCTGAGTCCATCTTAAGAGGGTCCAAAGGGATCACAGACCCTACCTGTGACATACCTCTGTAGTGGCCAGGGTAGCACACTGTTCAAGACTCCCTTCAAGACAGCCTAGTAGACTGGCAATCTCTAGCTGTTGCCATTTGCATTTACATGAATGAGCAACAGAATAACTTAAATTTCTGGTCCCAAGGATATAATCAGTTCCGCTCTGTTATAATTAGTCTGGAGGGTACTTGATCTTATTATCTCATAGAATATCATGCTGGTCCATTGCATTAGTGATGTTATGCTAATTGGATCTGATGAGAAATAACAGAGGTAGTGCCTGAGCAAGGCATATGTTTGGTAGAAGAAGGGAGGAAGTCCTTCAAAAGTTCAAGGATGTATCAGGAAAATGAAGTTTCTAGGGGTCCAGTCATTTCATGCATACTAAGAGAGTCCTCTAAAGTGGAGGATGAGATGATGTACGTGAACAGCCCACTACAAAGAGGTTCAAAGCTTGGTGGGCTTCCTTAGTCTGAATCACTTGATTGGGGGAAGTAACTCACTAGGCTGTAAGTTTTCAGTTTGGCCCATATTAAGAAAGGGCTCTATAACAGGTCCAGGCCTAAATAAAATTCCCCACCCACATGCACATTATGACCCAGGAGACCCAGGGATAGTCAAAGTATTATGACAGAGATGCTGTTAAAAGTCTCTAGAAAGTTCCTGGATAGGGGTGCCTGGGTGGCACAGCGGTTAAGCGTCTGCCTTCGGCTCAGGGCGTGATCCCGGTGTTGTGGGATCGAGCCCCACATCAGGCTCCTCTGCTATGAGCCTGCTTCTTCCTCTCCCACTCCCCCCTGCTTGTGTTCCCTCTCTCGCTGGCTGTCTCTATCTCTATCAAATAAATAAATAAAATCTTTAAAAAAAAAAAAAAAGAAAGAAAGTTCCTGGATAGTTTTCAGAAAAAAACGTGCCCTACTGTGCAGATAACACTTCATTTAAAAACATAACCTAGCTTGTGACAAAACCCTGGTAGAGGAAAAATTCTGACCACAGGACACCAAATGATTATGCTACCTGAACTTCCCATGATGGGCTAGTTACTAACTGATGTACTGAAACAATATTGGGTGAACAGAGCAGCATTTCATCATAAATGTAAGTGAGTAGGTTTGAACAGGTCCAGGAGGGAGAACTAAACTGCATAAGCAGGCAGCTCGGAATCTCATGGTACTTGATTTAACCCTTCTTCGTCAGTCCATTCTTTTGGCTTCTTGGGGAGCTTCCTATTACAAATTAAAAGAGAAGAATAAGAACCTGGTTTAAAAATGGATTTGCATCAGATGGTGTTATCAGCCAGAAAATGGATGACCCTAAAACTATAACCCTAGTCAAAATTGTGCATTTGTCTATTTCATGTAGAAGGGAAAATGGACAAAGTTATGGATCTAGAATAGACTTAAGGAAAGTGACAAATGAGTTCACTAAATGATCATACATTGAAAAAGAAAATGGAAAAATGATGATAAAGAGGTCTGGGGAAGAGGTATGTGAATGGACCTCTTGAATGAGCAGAGAACATAAAAATATTAATGTCCCACTATAAAGAAGGCTATCATTATGCAAGTGGACAAGACGAATCTTCCTGTGAAATGCCAACCACTTTCATTTCCTGGCTAATCCAGTGCTTACTCAATAGATCTATGTACAAAGTGGCTACGGCAACAATGATGGAGACTATGTATGAGCCCAACAGCATGGTCTTTCAGTCACAAACGCTGATCTGGCTACTGCCACTGTTGAGTATTCACCCTCCCAAAACCATAAGACAAAGCTGAATTTTCAATATAGCACCAATCCCCAGAGCAACCAGATGGCTATTGGATGGTAGATTGATTATATGGATCTCTAGCACTATGGAGTGAACACTGTTTTGTCCTCAAAAGGATAGATCTACATTCTAATTCAGATTTTCTTTCTCTACCTGTTTTGCAGCACCACCATTAGATTTATGGAATGCCTTCTCCATCACAACATTGCTTCCAAACAAAGAACGTAGTTTATGACAAATGAACTATGGCAATGGCATCATGCTCATCGATTTCACTTAGCTCACTATGTACCCCAACATTCAGAAGCTGTTGGCTTGATAAGAGAGTCAAATAGCCTGTTGAAGGTTCCGTTACAACACCTGTTTGAAAACAGTATCATGAATATGAGGTATGGTCCTACAGGATGCACTATTTGTGTTAAACCAGCAACCAATATATGATACAGTCTCCCCCGATGGATAGCACAAGTCTGGCAATCAAGAAGGAGAAGTAAAAGTGGTCCCTCTCATTATTATACTTACTTAAAAATTTTTTACCTCCAATCAATAAAACCTTAGCTTTGTCATTTTTAATAAGGTCCTAGAGCAAGGAGACATGTTTCTACCAGGAATCTCGACTTCTACCAGAAAACTGATTAAATGGAAGCTAAGACTTATTTTTTAAAAGTGGGAACTTTTCATGAAGCTGAATGAACAGGTACATAAAGGACTACTGTACTGGCCAGACTAATTCTGATGACAAGGATAAGTCGAAGTTCCTGCTACAGAACAGAGGCAATAGCTGCACAAAGGGTAGCACTATATTTGGAGCCCAGGAAATCTAGCAGGGCATTTTTAAGCATTCTTGCCAATAGTACTAGTCAATGGAAAACTGTGGCAATCCCCAAAATGCAAGAACATCAAAGACTCAGATTCCCCAGAATTGAAATTTGAAGTCCACTACCAGGTAAAGAATTCCATCCAGCCGAAGTAATGGCAGAGGGCAAAGGAGAATATGCAAAGAGTATTGGAAGAAGGAAGTAATTACCAACTCTCATGACTAGCTATTGAGCAGAAACTCAAGTGTATTTATTTGACCTGTTTTTCTCTCTACTGTCCCGTACCATGTGAAATAGGACTTCACATAATCTCCCTACTTTCTTTATGTGAAAAATACTGTTGGTGCCTAAGATTTTTAAGTTTCAGGAAAAGTATTTCTGAATTGGTATTACTTCACAATGATACCAAAGTTGGTAGAACTTCATGTGTCTCTTTTGCTTGGGGCATTTTTTTCCAAATGAAGGAAGAGTTTACATGTTGAAGAATAAAGGGGTAAAGTGTGCCAGATATCTTCTATTTTCTCCTTGATGACTCTACATCTTTCCCCAACCTAAGCTTGCTTGTGTGGACTACATTAATGTGTTTTCTTGCCTTCTGGTTTCTGCTTGAGTTTGGCCACAGGGGATCCCTGATAAGAGTTGGAGGAAGGATCACCTCAGGATGCCTGCATCACTTGACAAAAGGTACGCTTCTCTCAAAGTGGTCCCTTCTTTATGACCTTGTCCTTAAGTTTCTAGTAATCTACTCACTCCTCCTCCCTTCATGCCTAAGTCTGATAGCAGTTTCCCTATGTGAGGACAGAAACCAATGCAGGCAGGTCTTGCAGGTTACATTCCTCAAGACAGAACATGTACAAGGGACATCCTGGATTTTCTCTGAGGGTATGTTCCAAATTATGGCACAGAGAAATGGAACCCAAGTAGTAGTCCTACAAGGAAATTGAAGTAGGAGCTCAGGGTCTCAAAGTGTATGGGATTTGAGAAGCAAAACAAAGGGAACTGTGAAGGAGGAGCCCATACATCCACAAATTCTCTTCAATGGCTTATCCATCAGCTGCATATGCACCTCTCCACCACACACACATACACACACACACACACACACAGCAGAAAACATTTAACTAGGATGCAAATGAGCTATGTAGAGAGCTGTGCAGTGGTAAGGAGACACAGATTGGAGTTTAAGCTCTGCCATGGGTAGGGTCTAGTAAAAGTCAGGATTTAAGGTGAGAAAAAAGAAGGGCTAAAGTTCTAGGTAAACAAGCCTTGAAATAAGGGCATGTGAAATATAACAGCTCTAACAAAGCCTAAACCACACTTCGAAAGGATCAAAGGTATCTGCTAGATTCTTGCCTCCTGAAGAAAATTTAAAGATACTATCATCCAAGCCTCTATAATATTTCATCCACATATGGCATTAGTTAAAAAATTATGAGGTATGCTGATACACACAAACACACTCAAAATTAAGAGGCAAAACCAGTAAAAAGGGAAAATCTTCAACACAGAATTCAGATATAGGGTTATAAGACACAGACTTTAAAACAACAGATTAATATGTGCAGGAAAAGAGCACTATACCTAAAATATAGATGAAAATAATAGATTTCTGCAGAAAATGGAAATCTATTTGAAAAAATCAAGTGTAACATTCTAGAACTGAAAAATATAGTATCTGAAATTAAGGAATAACTAGATGTGTTTATCAGCATACTGGACATATCAGAAGACTGGATTAGTGAAGCAAAGATAGGCCAATAAAAAAATATCTGAAATGAAGATGAGAGGAAAAAAGAAGGTGCTAACAAGAAAAACATAACAAACAAGTGAAAAAAGCAAGCAGAATAAATAGAAAACAACAAAAAATCCACATAAAACCCTCAAATCCGCACCTAGGGAAACCATAGAACTGTTGAAAAGCAAAGACAAAAAGCATCCAGTGGGAATAAAGGCACTGCCTTCAACAAAGCAATAATAAAACTGTCGGCTAATATTTCAACAATCCCTATTGGAAGTCAGAAAAACAAAGGAATAATATATAGATGATAAAACAAAACACATGATCATCTAGAATTCTGTACCCAGAATTCCTTAGAAATTGAGGTGAAACAGATATTACAGATAAAACTCTGAGAAGACTAGTCAAAAGAAGACCTGAACTACGAGAAGTACTAAAGGAATAATTTTCAGCTGAAGGGAAAATTCCCTGATGGAAGCACAAACTTGGAGGAAAAAAAAAAAAGGAAAAGAAAGAAAAAGAAATGAAGAGTACTACACAGGGTCAATCATGGCTAATGAAGAAGACAATATATCTTGTGCGTTTTAACATATACATAAGTAACATCTGACAACAAAAAAACAAGGTCAAAAGATGATAAATGAAAATTTAGATAGATAAAAATTAAAATGCTGCAGGATCCTTGCATTGTTTGGGAAGTGCTAAAGGAATGTATTTTAGGTAGACTGCAGTAAGTATTAAAATAAGAAGCAGGGGCGCCTGGGTGGCACAGCGGTTAAGCGTCTGCCTTCGGCTCAGGGCGTGATCCCGGCGTTATGGGATCGAGCCCCACGTCAGGCTCTTCCGCTATGAGCCTGCTTCTTCCTCTCCCCACTCCTCCTGCTTGTGTTCCCTCTCTCGCTGGCTGTCTCTATCTCTGTCGAATAAATAAATAAAATCTTTAAAAATAAATAAATAAAATAAAATAAGAAGCAAATGGAGACCTGTGTTGGAACCTTCCCGAGCAGACAAAACCCGTTTAGTCATACAAGTCAAAGCTTAATTTAGCATATTTCGCAAGACTAACTTGACCTGGGTCATTTCTTGCTTATGTCTCCAGAAATCATAAACAAAACTTGAACTGTTTCCCAGGTTTATATAAGATAACCACTTAACAATTCCCTACAATTTAAGAACAACTCTAATATAATGAGTCACTGTGAAGAACAGAGAGTCACTGTGAAGAACAGAGAGTCACTGCTCTCCCACTGTGTAAGCCCATTCATAACAATATACCACAAGCCTCATACTATGTTTTGGATTGAGTGCTTCCGGTTTGCACACTGTCTTTCTGATGTGTGCAAAATGTAATTATTACTTTGGTGATTTACTGGTTTTATTTCTGTTATTTCTGAACTTTTGACATAAGTCAAATTTGCATATTATAATATAGGTAACCTCTAAAAGAACAGTATAACTAAAAAGTAATAAAGCAGGAAATACAATATTAGAAATACCCAACCTAGAAATAGGCAAGAAATGAGGAACAAACGGAATCTAAAGGAAGAAAGAATAAATGAAACAGAAAATAGCAAAAAGGAAGACTTAAAATAAACCCCATTAATTTCTCATTACGTAAAAATGAATTAAAAGCTCCAATAAAATATTACACCATTTAAAAGAAAACATGCTTTAAATAGACAAGGAAGGGTTAAAAGTAAAGAATGAAAAAGGATATACAATACAAACACTAGCCAAAACCAAAACTTCCCCCAAAACAGAGATAGCCGTACTAATTTTAAAAATGGGACTTTAAAGCATGAGATACAGCTAGAGAAATTTCATGACAAAAGAGTTCATTCCATAAGAATATGTAACAATTCTAAATTTGATCTATTTAATAATTCCGTAGCTTCAAAATGTATATAACAAGACTTCTGCCTTCCAGCGTTGAGTAACTAGTACCAGACGTCCTCCTCTTATAACCATAAAAGTAGAGCATTGAAGAACAGGCAGTATAGAAATGTGACATCTAAGAAAAGGGACACAAATAAGATGAGTCCTAGAGCACAACAACGTCACTGAGTTAAGGCAACAGACATCAGAGTTTCAATGTTACTGAAACAAGTGAAATTTGTGGTGCAGTATACTGGAGAAAAGAGAGCTGTATAGTAAAGGAACTACAGAAATATGTATAGAAGACCTTTACTTTTTGTCTACTTTTTTTTGGCTGAATACTAAGCTGTTGCTATTTAGAGGTGAGATTCCACCAGGCTAAACAAAGAACTAATAAGGAAAGGATACATCCCTAAAAATTGTGGTCTAAACAACCACAAAAGCTTGTATAAGATTAGAAGATGCTCAAAATTTTCTTTTATTATGTTCAGTTAGCCAACATATAGTACATCATTAGTTTTTGATGTAGATGCTCAAATTCTAACAAGGAGAGTAGAGAAACCTTACTGAACACTTTGGGAATTTGGTAGAAATCCTAAAAAGACGAGGACTTAGAGTTTGGACCAATCTAGCCTTATTGTAAGGACCACTCTATACATGCCCTAACAAAGCTTAAAAGTAAGTCTTGAAAGATTCAAGATAATCCACAAGTAAATTAATTCCATTCCAGAACAAAATTCAACACTGTCTAAAATAAGACAACGACATGGATGGAGCTAGAGTGTCTTATGCAAAGCGAAATAAGTCAGTCAGAGAAAGACAAATACCATATGATTTCACTCATATGTGGAATTTAAGAAACAAAACAGATGAACATAGGAGGAGGGGGAAAAAAAGAGAGGCAAACCATAAAACAAACTCTTAACTATAGAGACTAAACTGAGGGTTGTTAGAGGGGAGATGGGTGGGGGATGGGCTAGATGGGTGATGGGTATTAAGGAGGGCACTTGTTGTGATGAGCAATGGGTGTTATATGCAAGTGATGAATCATGAAATTCTACTCCTGAAACTAATACTATACTATATTTTAACTAAAATTTAAATAAAAACTTGAAATAAATAATAAAAAATAACAAAACCCAGTCCAGAATAAATCAAAAATGAATAGGCATGTGAAAAAAACATGAAAATGTGACCTATAATGAGCAGAAAAATAAAATCAATAGAAGCAGAAAAAAAATGACAGAGATGATGGAATTCGCTATTATAAATAAGTTCAAGATATAAAGGACAAACTGAACACAATGAAGAGACAAACAGAAAATAAAACAGAAATAAAAACTGTAAAAATTAAACTATTTAAAAAGCTGAAAAATGAACACAGTTCTAGAATGGAAATTTTACAACTGAAAACTATATGGGATGAAAAATTCACTAGATGGGCTTAAAAATTAGACACTGAAGAAGATCAATGAACTTAAACATACTTTGAAGTAAATTCCAGAAAAACAATGACACTAAAACACAAAGCAAAACAAAGTCTGAATAAAAAGTAAATTGGGGGGGGGGTGCGCCTGGGTGGCTCAGGTCATGATCCAGGTCCTAGGATCCAGGGCCCAGCACCACTGGGCTCCCTCCTCAGTGGGAAGTGGAGCCTGCTTCTCCCTTTCCTCCCTGCTCATGCTCTCTGTCGGTATCTCTGCCTCTCTCTCAAAAATAAATAAATAAAATCTTAAAAAAAAAAAAGTAAATGGAAACTCAATGACTTGTTGAAGAATATAAAATGATTTAATGTATATGTAATAGGAATGCCAGAAGGAGAGGAAAGGAAAAAAGTTTGAAAAAATAAAAAATAATGGAAAATGGTTCTGCAATTTAAAACTTTCCCATGAAGGAAACCTCAGGACTAAATGACATTTCTGTCTTATTGTTCCATATATTAAAGGAATAAATACAAGCAATCTCACACAAGCAATGTGAAAGTAGAAAAAGAAGGGACACTTCAAAAATCATTCTATAAAAAAACTTCCAACAAACAAAAGTCCAGGACCAGATGATTTCACAGGCAAATTCTACCAAACATTTAAAGAAGAGTTAATACATATTCTCAAGCCATTCCAAAACATAGAAGAGGAAGGAAAGCTTTCAAATTCATTCTTTGAGGCCAGCATTACCCTGATACCAAAACTAGATAAAGATACTACCAAAAAAAAAGAAAAAAAGAAGAAGAAGAGAGAGTACAGGCCAATATATGTGATGAACATAGATGCAAAAATCCTCAACAAAATATTACCAAACTGAATCCAACAATACATTAAAAAAAAAATCTTTCACCAAAATCAAGTGGGATTTAACCCCATGGTGACTCAATATTTGCAAATCAATCAACATAATACATCAAAGACTTAAAAAATGATCATTACAATGATCAGAAAAAGCTTTTGACAAGGTACAATATCCATTCATTCAATAGAGTAGGTTTAGAGGGAACATACTTCAACATAATAAAGCCCATTATACTCAATGTTGGCAAGACTCAATGGCATTTATATACACTAATAATGAAGCAGCAGAAAGAGAAATTAAGAAAACAATCCCATTTACATTCATGCCAAAAATATTCAAATACCTAGGAATAAACTTAACCAAGGGGGTGAAAGACCTGTACCCTGAAAATTATAAAACACTAATGAAAGAAGCTGAAGATAACACAAACAAATAGAGAGATATTCCATGTTCATGGGTTGGAAGGACAAATGTTAAAATGTTCATACTACCCAAAGCAATCTACAGATTTAATGCAATCCCTATCAAAATACCAATAGCATTGTTCATAGAAATAGAACAAGTATTCTAAAATTAGGACAGAACCTCAAAAGACCATGAAGAGCCAAAGCAGTCCTGAAAAAGAACAAAACTGGAGGTATCACAATCCCAGATATGAAGATATACTAAAAACCTTTAGCAATCAAAATAGTATGGTACCAGCACAAAAACAGACATACAGATCAATAGAACGGAGCCCAGAAATAAGCCATGATTATATGGTCAATTAATCCTCAACAAAGGAGGCAAGAATATCCAATGGGAGAAAGACAGTATCTTCAGAAAATGGTGTTGGGAAAACTGGACAACATACCAAAGAATAAAACTGGGCCACGTTCTTACATTATACACAAAAACAAACTCAAAATGGATTAAGGACATAAATGTGAGACATGAAACTATAAAAGTATTGAAGAGAGCACAGGCAGTAATTTCTCCGATGTCAGCCATAGCAATATTTTCTAGATAAGTCTCCTGAGGCAATGGAGACAAAAGCCAAAATAAACTATTGGGACATCAAAATAAAAAGCTCCGTACAGCAAAGAAGATAATCAGCAAAACTAAAAAACCACCTACTGAACAGGAGAAGATATTTGCAAATGACATATCTGATAAAGTCTTAGTATCCAAAATACAAAAAGAACTTCTACAACCCAATGCTCAAAAAAGTAATAGTCCAATTAAAAATGGGCAGAAGACATGAACAGATATTTTTCCAAAGACATACAGATGGTCAATGGACACGTGAAAAGATGTTCAATGTTACTCATCATCAGGGAAATGCAAATCAAAGCTACAATGAGATATCACCTCACATCTGTCAGAATAGCTAAAATCAAAAACACAAGAAACAACAAGTGTTGGTGAGGATGTGGAGAAAAAGGAATCCCTGTGCACTGTTGGTAGGAATGCAAACTGGTGCAGCCACTGTGGAAAACAGTATGGAAGTTCCTCAAAAAATTAAAAATAGAATTACCATATGACCCACTAATTGCACTACTGTGTATTTATACAAAGAATACCAAAACACTAATTCAAAAGGATATATGCACCCTATATTTATTGTAGTATTGTTCACAAAAGTCAAATTATGGAAGCAGCCCAAGTATCCACAGATAGTTGAACGGATAAGGAAATGGTGTATGTATGTATATGTATAGACACACAGACAGACAGACAGACACACACACACAGGAATATTATTCAGCCATAAAAAAGAATAAAATCTTGCCATTTCCAACAACATGGAGGGATCTAGAGAATAAAATGCTAAGCTAAGTCAGTCAAAGAGAAATACCATATTATTTCACTCATCTGTGTCATTTAAGAAAGCAAATGAAGAAAGAAAAGAAGAGACAAACCGAAAAACAGACTGTTAACCATAGAGAACAAACTGATGATTCCCAGAGGGGAAGTGGGAAAGAGTATGGGTAAAATAGATGAAGGGGATTAAGAGTATATTTATCTTGAGGAACACTGAGTAATATACAGAATTGCTGAATCACCATACTGTACACCTGAAACTAATGTAATACTGTATGTTAAGTATACTGGAATTAAAATTTTTAAAAAACTGAAGTTGCCTTCTTTCTCACAAAACAATAACTCTGATTTTGTAGTTAAAATTTATAAAAATAAATAAAATACATACATAAATAAAATAGCCAAGACATTCCTGAATAAAAACAAAGCTGGAAGGTTCACATTACCAAATATAAAGACATTTAAAAGCTACTTGGTAAATAAGAGATTGTGGCACCGATTGACAGAGCAGTGGAGAAGAAGACGACCAACATATATAAAGTTACATGAGATGTGCAACTATAATTCAGTGAGGAAATAGTCTTTTCAAAAATACTGTGCCAGATCAACTGAATAGACTTACGTTTTTAAAATGTCTTTGAACACTATGTCCAAAAAAAAAAAAAAAAAAAAAAAAAAACAACTGTTGACAAGAATGTAGAAAAATTGATACCCTTGTGTATTGCTTGTGTGAAAGCAAAATGGCACAGCCACTGTAGGGAACAGTGGTAATTCCTAAAGAGTTAAACACAGAATTACCATATGATCAAGGAATTCCACTTGTAGGTTTATGCACAAAAGATCTGAAGGCAGGGATTCCAACATACTTATACACTCATGTTCACAGCAGCATGACTTACAACAGCCTAAAGACGGAAATAAGCCAAATGCTCATCAACAGATAAACAAAAAATACAGTATATCCATACAATGAAATATCATTCAGCCTTAAAAAGGAAATTCTGATACATGTTATAGCATAAGCAAACCTTGAAAACATTATGCTAAGTGAAATAAGCCAAACACAAAAGGACAAATATTGTATGATTCCACTTACACTAGGTAGCTGGAATTGGCAAACTCAGAAAATAGACTAGTGCTCACCTGGGGGTTGGGGAAAGGAGGGAGTAGGAGTTATTGTTTAATGGGTACAAAACTTCTGTTTGGGATGATTTAAAAAGTTCCAGAAATGGGTAATGGTGATGGTTGCACAGCACTGTGAATGTACTTAGAACCACTAAATTGTACAGTACTAAATTACACTGGTTAAAACAGTAAATTTTCTTTTGTATGTTTTTCATAACAATAAAAAATGCATGGATGTTCATTATGGTTTTATTTACAACAGGAAAAACTGGAAACCACCCAACTCTCCTTAAACGGTGAAGGGATAAAACAAATTGTGGTAATATACTAAATGGAATACTATTCACCTATAAAAAAGAACAAACTGTTGATACACTCGTCAACTTGGATTGATCTCAAGGTCATCATCATGAGTGAAAAAAGCCAATTTCCAAACATGATACTATATGATTCCATTTATACAACATTCTCAATATGAAAACATTATATATAAAGATTGCCAGAGGCTGGGGGAGAAGACTTGACTATAAAGCTTGAGGAAGTTCCCTTGTGGTAATGGAACAAATCTGTCCTCTGTGGTGATAATTTATCCACATATACATATGAAAATATTTCATAAAATTATACACATGAAAAAGGAACATATATAAAAACTGATGAAATCTGAGTTCTGTGGTCTACTTAATAGTATTGTGCCTATGTCAATTTCCTGGTTTTGATAATGCTCTATAATTAAGTAAATGCACCATTAAAGGAAGGTGGGTAAAGGGTACACAGGATCTCTCTGTACTATTTATGCAACTAACTTATGAGCCTATAATTATTTCAAAATAAGAGTTTTTAACATTCTGAAAGGAAAAATAATTTATTTAAAAAAGAACACATTAAACTTGGTGTCATATACCATAATTCAAAAAGCTCTTGGCTTCTAAAAATACATGTTAAAAAGTACACAGTTCTACAGGAGATGTAGTCATTAAAATTCTATCAGTAAATGATTAAACAAGACAATTCATCTATAGGAACACTACATCAAAAACTAAGGATGTACTGTATGGTGACTAACATAACATAATAAAAATTATTATTAAAAAAAAAGAACACATAGCTAAGGGAGCCAGAAATGCTCCAATTTCTGTAGTAGTAAATTTTACTGCTTCTAGATATGAAGGATAGCTGTACCTTTCATTCTTGGGGAAAAAAATTTTAAAAATTGATAGCAGTTTTCAATAAACCAATGTTAACTAATTACTATAGGAAAGTCATTGTCCAAGCGGCAATAAGTAAAAAATGAATAAATTTACAATTTAGTAATATATATGTAAAAAATAAATGTAGTAAGATAGGGGTAGGATATATAAGAGTTCAGAGATAGGAAAGACATTTAAAACTAAAAGGTTTCAGAAAAGTTTCATGGAAAAGTTATATTTATATTTATATAATCATATTTATACTGTATTATATTTATATAATTTATATTTTTATAATTTATATTTTTATAATTTATATTTATATTTATATAATTACTATAAGCTATAGCTAAAATGGGAAGAATTTTGATAAAAATGGATTGGAGAGTTTCCAGTCCAAGATGGCAACACAGATAGATCCTTAACTGACTTCCTCCCACAGACATACTGAACCTACAGATATATGTAGAATAATTTTCTCTGAAGAAAACCTAAAAATTGGCAGACCAACTCCCTCGTATTGGGCAAGTGGGAGGGAAACAATATCAAAGCAAGGTAGGGAAAAGCTGAGACACAATATCACCATAAATCCTATTCCCAGCTCAGTGACCCAGAATTGGGAGGGAACTCAAAATGTACAGCTTCTCCCAGAGGAGCAAAGAATCTGTACCCCACATCAGGCACACCAACTTTTAAAAACAGCATCTGAGGGACAAGCCCCCAAAACATCTGGCTTTGAATACCAGTAGGACTCTTGCCCAGGAGACCTGTGGGGGCAGCAGCCAATTGAGGAATAGTTCTTAAAGGGCTTGTGCACAGACCTTGCTGCTCCAGGGCCCAGCACAGAAGCAACCTTTTGAAAAGAAGACTTATTTCTTAAATTTTAAAGCACAGGTCTGAGAGTCAGGGGCCTGCTGGGATACTCTTCAGGGGACAGAGGCTAGTGGGTGCCATCTTCTTGCTCTCCCTCTGCCTTGATAAAGCCAGTGACTATCACCTTCTTTCTTTCTTTTTTGCAGCGGGTGCCATTTTTGCCCTCCCTTTCTGCCCTCCAGCCAGAGGGTGCCATCTTCGTGTTCTTCCTCTGCCACACTCCAGAGTGGCAATATTTCTTGGAGGAGAGCTTCTACACATCTGGTATCTTGATTTTTACACCTGGTGATGCAGTTTTTGTGGCTGCCACACAGGGGATGCCACCACATGCTCGTCTGGCTCTGGTGGCTGGTTGGTGGGGAGGGGAGGTTGGGAGAGCTTGAATTCCTGGGTTCTCTGGGACTGTAACAATCAGAGAAACAGTTCTTGGGAGGTTTCCACAACCAGAGCACTACAGAGATAGCAGACTAAAACACACACCCCGACTTTCTGTGAAAGAGATCTACTTGCTAGTCCTGGAGTTTCAACCTTAGTAGCAGGGTTCAGGTTTGGTATATATCTAGAGGCTACAGAGATCATTTCAGGGAGCATAGGTTGGGGGACACCACCTTTGCAGTCTACCTCTACCCAGCTGCAACTCACTAGTATCTCCCAGAAAGGAGCTTATACACTCATCTGAAGCCCCAATTTTTATGACTGCTACCCAGAGGATCCCCCAGATTGCCTGGCTCTGGGGCCAGCAGGGCTTATGCTTGTAGTCACACAGGACTGTACATACTTATACATACATTAGAAGCTGCTGCCTGAGGGGCTGGCTTCCAATAAGATCTGAGATCCTCCCCTTTGAGATACTGAGAGGTCTTGGCACACCCTCACCTACTGGGAACTGTTAAAAATAAAATAGAATTTCAGTACTACACTGAAATACAGTATACCATGTTTATATATATATGTATATATATATAAATAGAAAATACTGAATAGTTTCCAGTAGTGGAGGGTGTGCCACTAACTGGAATCTAAATAAAAACTTAAAAACAAACAAAAACTAAAAAAACAGAACAACAACAACAAAAAAACCTAAAAGAAATAAACTGCTTGGACAATCACAAAAGCTAGACAATAAGAGCTAAGAGAAATTTGAACAATAAGGTTCGTCCCCTACCTGAGGCCGCTCCTACAACACTGTTTTATCTAATGCACAGAAACCAACCAGAGAGTCAAGGAAAATGAAGAAACAAAACAGTATGTTTCAAATGAAAGAATAAAACAAAATCTCAAAAAGTCCTTAATGAAATAGAGAGAAGTCAATTTACCTGATAAAGTATAAAACAATGGGTAGAAAGATGCTCACTGAGCTCAAGAATGAATAAACAAAGGGAGAGTTTTAACAAAGAGACGGAAATATATAACACAGCACCAAAAAAAGTCAGAGAGCTGAAGACTACAATAAGTGAACTTAAAAAATACAACAGAGGGACTCAATAGCAGAATAGATGAGGCAGAAGAAACAATCAGTGAAACTGAACACAGGGCAGCAGAACTCACCCAATCAGAGCAGAAAAAAGAAAAAAGAATGAAAAAGATGAAGACATCTTAAGACTTACAGGACAATATCAAGCCGACCAACGTTTGCATTGCAGAAGCTCCAGAAGGAGAAAGAAAGGGTAAGAAAACTTATTTGAAAAATAATAGCTGCAAACTTCTCTAGCCTGGGGAAAGAAACAGACACCTGGTTCCAAAAAACCCTAAGAGTTCCAGCTAAGGTGAACCAAAAGAGACCCCCACCAAGACATGTTATCATTAAAATGTCAAAACTTAAAGACAAGGAGAGAATCTTACAAGCAGCAAGGGAAAAACAACTTGTTATATACAAGGAAATCCCCAAAAGATTATCAGCAGATTTTTCAGCAGAAATTTTGCAGGCCAGAAGAGAGTGGCATGACATAGTCAAAGTGCTGAAAGAAAAAACAAACTTACCAACTAAAAATACTCTTCAAATTGTTCTTCAGAACTGAAGGTGAGATAAAGAGTTTTCCAGATAAGCGAAAGCTAAAGGATAAATGAGTTCATCACCACTGAACACCCTACAAGAAAGGTTAAAGGGATTTGTTTAATGTATATTAAAAGTAGTGGATCAAACAATTTTAAGGATAATATGAAGGTTAAAAGACAAAAGTAGTAAAAATAACTGTAACTACAATACTTAGTCAAGGGGTAAACAACATAAAAAGATGTAAGTTGTGACATCAAAAACATAAAATGTGGGTTGGGGGAGTAAAAATGTAGAGCTTCAGAATGCATTCAAACTTAAGTTGTTATCAATTTAAAATAGACTGCTATAAATATAAGTTGTCATATGTAAGATGGACTAGAGATATTGGTCTCACAGGGTTGAGGGAAGAGCATAAGGTAATACAGCAGGAAAGACAGACTATATTAAAAAAACAGAATTATTCAAATTGGCTAAAAAACAGGATATTATTAAAGAACTAGGAAGTAGTAAATAAACTGGAAGAATAATTGTGGTAGACTCAAAAAAAAAAAAATCAATGATTTTCCTATGGTGAAGAACACTGAAGGCAATGCCACCATCATATTTTTCAATTCTCAAATATAGTAAAGCTTGACAGTCTCAGAGCTATAATATTCAAAGTTTAATTTGAAAATGACATAAAACTGTACTTTAAATATTTTTCAATTAATGGAATAATTCAAAAAGAGTGGATAGAAAAGAAATTATTAAAATTTTGGAAAAGCATCCACAGATGTAGCTTAATTATATTATCAAGTCATCTGTCCAGACAAGTTACATATTAGAATGCTTCTTCTCCAACAGTGAATTTCCTCTATATTACAGTCAAAGTGCAAAGCAAAACTCTGACAAGCATACTAATACATGTAGAACAATTAAAACTACAACTCCCAGGAAAAATTCGTTTTAAAGTTTTAGATGTTAATACCAACCTTCCAGGATTAGCATACCTTTCTACCTTGACCATCATGTAACAAATAAAAATTATAGTTTCTATGAAAACAGAAAACAATCCAGACTTCAAATACCCATAAAGAAAGGCAATTCAAGCTCAGCAGAATTTTTAACAGAAACATGTATGTTAGTTCCAAACACAAATGCTGTTTTGGTGGTCAGGATGCTCCTTTGGTACTACTAAAACAAACAAAATCAGATATTTTTTATATCTATTATAACATAAGAAGTGACAGAGTAAGTTTATTTTAAATCAACTTAATTTATAGGATGGTATCAGGATCAAAAGACTTCTAAAGAGGAAATTCTCATGTTTCCTGTTTACTTAACAATATTCTTTTTCCTTTCTCACATCAAAGAACAATTATCTTTATCTAGGAGCCATCAATTTCAGCTCATCCTCAAAGAAAATAAACTTGCATCTGAAAGTAACAGTGACTCTTCATTAACTGTTATGAAGCTTGACAACATTCATATCCAATCCCCATCAATATTTGCAAAGTATTTATACATATTTAATGCATATATTATACACAAATTATTTTTCACAAGTTTCATCTAAGGCTTCCTTAAAGTAATACTCAGTCATGTCACATCACCTTATGTGCAAAATGAAATGTAATTATCTAAAAGTATCACCCAACCAAGAAACTGTTTCTTTAAAAAAAAAAGATTTTTTATTTGACAGAGAGAGAACACAAGTAGGCAGCATGGTAGGCAGAGGGAGAGGGTGAAGCAGGGTCCCCACTGAGCAGAAAGGCCAAAGCGGGGCTCAATCCCAGGGCCCTGGGATTGTGACTTGAGCTGAAGGCAGACGCTTAACCAACTGAGCCACCCAGGTGCCCCAGAGAGCCTTGAGACATGATCAATACCACCACAGTTTTTATTAAGAAGTTTAGGAAGCTGTAGTCATCAAGACAATATGGTACTGGCACAAAAACCGACACATAGATCAATGGAATAGAGAATCCATAAATGGACCCTCCAACTCTATTGTCAATTAATCTTTGACAAAGCAGGAAAGAATATCCAAAAGAAAAAAAGACAGTTTCTTCAACAAATGGTTTTGGGGAAAATGGACAGCAACATGCAGAAGAATGGAACTGGACCATTTTCTTACACCATACACAAAAATAAATTCAAAATGGATGAAAGACCTAAATGTGAGACAGGAATCCATCAAAATCCTGGAGCAAAAGAAAGGCAGCAACCTCTTTGACCTCAGCCTCAGCAACTTTCTACTAGACACGTCTCCAGAGGTGAAAGAAACAAAAGCAAAAATGAACTACTGGGATTTCATCAAGATAAAAAGCTTCTGCACAGCAAAGGAAACAATCAACAAAGCTCAAAGGCAACATATGGAATGGAAAAGGTATTTGAAAATGACAGATCAAGGGCTACTATCCAAAATCTATAAAGAACTTACCAAACTCAACACCCAAAACCCCAAAAATCCAGTCAAGAAATGGGCAGATGACATGCACAGACATTTCTTCAAAGAAACATACAAAAGCCTAACAGACATGTGAAAAAATGCTCAACACCACTCGTCATCAGGGAAATAGAAATCAAAACCACAATGAGATACCACCTCACACTGGTCAGAATGCCTAAAATGAAAAACTCAGGAAACAACAGATGTTGGCAAGGATATGAGAAAGGGGAACCCTCTTACTCTGTTGCTGGAAATCAAACTGGTTCAGGCACTGTGGAGAACAGTATTGAGATTCCTCAAAAAGTTAAAACAGAACTACTAAAAACAGAACTACCCTATGACCCACCATTGCACCACTAGGTATTTAGCCAAAGGATACAAAAATAAGTGATTAAAAGGGACACAAGCACCCCAATGTTTATAGCAGGAATTTCCACAATAGCCAAAATACGAAACAGCCCAGATACCCACCGAGGGATGAATGGATAAAGAAGTGGTACGTGTACACACACACACACACACACACACACACACAGGAATACTACTCAGCTATTGAAAAGAATGAAATCTTGCCGTTTGCAACAACATGGATGGAACTGAAGTGTATTATGCTAAGCAAAATAAGTCAGTCAGAGAAAAATGATTTCACTCATGTGGAATTTAAGAAACAGAACTAATGAACAAAGGGGAAGGGAAGGAAAAATAAGATAAAAACAGAGAGGGAGGCAAACCATAAGAGACTCTTAACTGCAGGAAACAAACTGAGGGTTGCTGGAGGAGAGGTGGGTGGAAAATGGGCTAAATGGGTGATGGGTATTAAGGAGGGTACTTTTTGTGATGAGCACTGGATGTTATATGCAACTGAAGAATCACTAAATTCTACCCTTGAAACTAATAATAAATTATATGTTAACTAAATTCAATTTTTAAAAAATCTAAAAAAAAAAGTTTAGAATGCTGCTTTCTAAGCTTTTCTATACCATGGCACAGACAGGAAAACGGCATTACTGAACATAGGGGTAAACAATAGGCTGCCTAAGGCCAGGGTTGACTGTCCAGGGCTCTAGTTATCCCTGGCACCACAGACCCCTCAAAGATAGAATGGAATGAACACTAAATCTCAATTCATAAGCCATTTTTCATGCCTAGATTTCAACTATCATTTCTAATAACTGAGTTAGACTGAAGATGAAAGAAACCTGACAAAATACAGGCCAGAGTTAGTATCTAAGAATTCAAACTTTGAAAATACCCTGAATACAATCTCCCGTTCTTTCATATTTTCCCTCTCAGTGAAACTGCTTTACTTCCACTTAATTCTATGTACTCATAGTTTATTTCCCCCATTTTGGCTTGAGCCATTTTAGTAATATATTCACATTACCCAAAATTCCCTAAGCAGAGCCGGTCTGACTGCAATGAGGCCAATTATCTGACCTGACATCCACTATTCCCCAAAACAAGTCAGTATCAAATTAGGTGGCTTCACTATAAATTCACACACATTGATGAAATCTTCAGCTTATAAACAAAAAAATCCCCAAAACCCAAACACAGCCATATTAGTCTCACCACCAAGCTGCTAGAGAGAATAGAATTTAGTCACTGACTCTAAATCCTCATCTCTCATTTATTCCTTAATTGTGGCCAGTCTTTCTGCCACCACCAAACTTTTATTACTTTGCAGGGTGGTGTTGTTCAGTGTGGTCAATATGCTACCCACATCAAACCATCTGCAATAACTTGTTAAAATGTAGATTTGAGAGCTTTTCCAAGATCTGCTCAATCAGAATACCCTGGAGTGATGCCTCTTCTGAGCAATTAGCTTGGGGAACTGCTATTTTAGTGATTTGTAGACTCCTGGTTGTCAATTCCAGTGATATTTTTGTAGTTCTCATTCTCCGTGACCTGTAGAGCACTTGAGAATGCCTATTCTATTCTTTGAAGTTCCTCTTTCTGCCAACCTCACCCACTGTTGCTTCCTCTTATTTTTCCAAATGCAAAATATGAGAGTTTCTTGGGAATCTAGCCCGAATATTCTTTTTTTTTTTATCCTCCCCAAGAAAAAGCAAACACCTTTTCTCACAATTTGAGAATTGCCTCTTTGCAAGTGATACCTAGTTTTTTATCCTTACTCCAAAACTTTCTCAAAGGTCTCTATACCTGTATTTCCAATTGCTGAATATCTCCATTTGGTGATCTTATTACCACCTTAAATATATATGTCAAAACTTCAAATATTTTCAAACACACCATTCTTGACTCCTCCACTTTTATTTATAGTACTTCTAGTTTCTAGCTCAAACTCATGGTATCATTTTTATCTTGTCTTCTCCTTTGTTTCATATATTCTATTTTTAGGTCCTATCTCCCCATCACTGCTTGGACTTATCTTTCCCTTAATAACTGGTCACAATCTTGGTTGGGGTCATCATTACTTTTTAGGTTACTGTCATGGCTCCTGACTTTCTAGTCTCTTCTACTCTAAGCAACCTAAAAAAAACAAAAACAAAAAAACAAACTGCCATTAGAACACTGTAATAGCAGAAAAACAGAAAACAACCCAAATGACTACCCATATGTTTATGTGTGTGTATGATTACATTAACAATAAAGGATAAATGAAAAACCTAATAATTTTATATACATATGCATACACATATATTTATGCGTGTGTATATAAAGCTAGAGAGGGAGTATACATGCACACACATTCTCAGGAAGGGACAGGGATAAAAGCTAGATGTTTCTGCATAATATCGTGTATTACAGATTTGTTATATATTTTTACGGATTTATCTATTTATTTTTAGAGAGAGAGAGCGTGCGCATGCACACACCCGTGCATGAGCGGGGTAAAATGCAATGACTAATTCCAAGAATGGAGCAACAAATGCACAAGATGAGGCAAGAACATTCGGTCATAAGAAAGGAAATTAACAAAGACTACTGAGATCATGTTCAGAAGAAAAGGCACCAATACGACAAGGTTCTTACATAAGACAAGGGCACTGCTAAACTACTTCTATTCACATTGTACTAGGAAGCTATAGCCAGTACAAAAAAACCAAAAAAAAACAAGAAAAAGAAATTAGAAGATAAAGATTGGATCAGAAGAAATAAACCTGTCATTATCTGCATATGATGTGACTGCGTATAAAGAAAATCCAAAAAGTGCTCCTGCTATTAGAATTAATTTAGCAGGAGCACTGGATATAAGGCCAACATAAAAAAGTAGTTTTATGTTTATATGTCAGCAACAAATAGAAAATAAAACATACAAAATGATATTACTTAAAAGAGCATTAGAAACATCAACTAGAAGAACCACCTGAGAGGTTTAGAATAGGTTCTTACTGACACAAAAGTATGAATATGAATTGTAATGAGTGAAACACAAATATGTTTAAACTCATAATGATACCGAAAAAAATTCTCACTGGTGAACTTTAAAAAATGATAGGGAACCAACCATTTCAAAAATCTAAAGACAGAGAAACAATCTAGCCTTTGTACCAACTATGCCCCAGGTCATCAAATCATCTATAAGCAAACATTTCTTTTAACAGAAGCATTTCATCTAATCAGATAATTTACCACCTGCAATCCCTAATGAAATAACGGAACTGGGCAATGATCAATGACTGGTAGTATTACAAAAGAGACAACCCACACATTGTGTGTCTTGTGATGAATTTACACAATACTACCTATGACATATTCTTGCTAAAAAAAATTGAACCTCTATTTGAAAAGCCTCTAGATTCAACTATTGATTTCTGGAAATACAGATCACAAAGAAACACACTAAATGACATCATGGAAATGTAAGCAGTAAATATGAGATTGTGGAAGACTCCACTAAGAACGCAGTTTTTTTAAGGTACTAATTAAAAAAAGAAAAAAAAGCCAGAGAAAATCTATGGATTAACAGATTAACAATTTCCAACATATGGATGTTGATTTTGATCTTGATTCCAACAATCGATACAACACTTAAGAGATATTGGGAGGATTGCTATTAATTTTTAAGGTGTGCTAACTGAATTGCTACAATACGTGTGTGTGTGTGTGTGTGTATTAAAGAGTTCTCATATTTCATGGATGTGTATCAAAGTATTTTCAGAGGAGAGAGAAACCAAGAAACAGACTCAACTATAGAGAAAGAACTGATGGTTACCAGAGGGAAGTGGGTGGGAAAATGGGTGAAATAGGAGATGGGGACTAAGAAGTGCACTTGTGCTGAGCACCAGATGATATATGGAAGTGTTCAATCACTATATTGTGCACCTGAAACTAATATTACACTGTATGTTAACTAACTGGAATCTAAATAAAAACTTAAAAAAATAAAACTAAAACAAAAAAAGAAATAACTTGTCTGGCATTTGTTCTAACATAATCCAGCATGGGGAGATATATACAAAATAAGACTGCTATGTTTTAATAATTATTGAAGCTGGGTGATGGGTACATGGGGATTCATTTACTATTCTATTTTTGTATGTTTGGGAATTACCATAATAAGTAAACAAAAAAATGTTGTGGAATGGTGTCTTAATGTATGTCACTTTCCTACACAAAATCCTTCAAGGGTTCCCTTCTGACTACCCAAATGAAAACATCTGCTAGACTCAACCCTCAACTTTTCCATCCAGTGTTCTATAAACTAGCCTCAAACACTGTAACATTTCCTATCCAATCTTTGTTTATTATTTCCAACTGGAATATATCCTCTCTCTCATTTTAGCCTTCTCAATTTTTATCTATCCTTTAATGTTTATCTCGGATAACAGAACCTGAGAGCTAAAAGAGGACTTAAATTTACATGTAACTAGTTTAATGGCTTTTGTACAATTTTAAAAGTTGAAGTTTAGAAGTTGGGATTTAAAGTTTGCTTTCCTTCAAGCAAAATATCTCATACAACCATAATACATAAAAGAGGCAATAAGCATTACTGCTTTTGATGTAGGGCAGTCTAGAGTCCTTTCTATCAAGTTTCTATCTCTGAACAAAGAATGGCAACCACTAGTATCACTTTCAATCTTGCAAAGATACTTTTAGAATAGACAGAATAAAACAAAAAACCTATATCGACCTCATCAAAGATTATAAAGACCCAAGCTAAGAGGAACAAAGTCTGAGACCAATAATGTTTAATTTATCTGTGATTGAAACTAAGGAATAGGTAGGTTGAAGAGGCTGAAGTATGGAACAAACTCAGTTTCACTGAAGATATGTAGCCTAACTCAAGTATAACTAAACTTTCTTTTTTGATCTAATCACTGTATAAACAAATGTAACTGTAAAGCCAAGTCATCTTTTATTGATTATCAGAAATCCCTACTTATCGAAATTATAAATATTAAATCACATTTGGATGGATCTTACACATCACTTGAAAATGTTCAATCCTATTTAAAGCATTTATGATGATCTTTAATCAGAATAACTAATTTATGAAATTATTCTCTAACACGGCTAACATTTTTTCTGCATGTATATATGCAGTTTGCATTCATAAATTTCTTGGACATGAGAAATGGTGCTCTAGTTGCTATTTTTCATTATCACACAAGCATGGTGATTAGCAAATATTAGGCACTCAAATGTTTGTTGAATTAATCAACAAATGAGCAAAAACTATTATTTGTATTCCTGGATTCTATTTTTAATTAAAAAAGAAACAACCTGAGAGAGATACCCAGAAACAATGTTGAATATGTTTGCTAAATAGATAGCTTTAAAGCAAAAACTTAAAAGAAATTTTCTTTTAAATTACAAAAAGGGCAGTGGCTTTATAATGCCTGTAAAAATAAATGCAAAATGGCTGCATAATGACTCAGGTAATAATTTTTCCCCAAAAAAGCCACAAAAAAACCCCACAATGTTTTAATGTAAATTATTATTTTCAGCAATTTCTGGGCACTGCTGTTGCAAGACTCTGGTTTTGAAAGCTGAAAGCCACCAAAATTTTTAAAATATATTTACTAGTCAAAGACACCAAAAAATAAAAGATTTTTAATATGACAATGGATTGCCTAAATCACATACTAAATTGCTCTATACAGGGAGATTTCACAATCCAGGAGCCATAGCCATGTTGCTGCAAGTAGGATTTCAGCAAAGTTTTAGCTTCTTGATAGGATCCAGACATACACTATAGAAAGAAAAAAAATTGAATTATAGAATATAGGCAGAATTTGGCTTATGAAAAGTAACCCTAATCTTGTTTCTCTAGTTTGACATTTTAAAAATTATTGAAAGTATTTTTGAATTCCTATTTTTCTCATTATTTTTGAAACTTAACATTTTCCTTTCCAACACTCCTTAAAGACAATTTTTGTTTGCAACATTTTTAATTAAAATAATCATACACATTACAGAAAACCTGGAAAGTAGAGAAAATATAAAGCAGAAAATAAAAACTGCCTATAATCCCCGAACAATAGATAACTACCATCATTTTGGTTTATTTTTTATCAATGAACATACAAACTTTTAAGAAGGCTTTACTGAAGGATAATTACATACCATAAATGCACTCACTGCAAGTATACAGTTTTATGATTTTTAATAAATTTATAAAGGTATGCAACCATCCTACAGTCAAGTTGTAAAATAATTCCATCACCTGCAAAAAAGTTCCACTGTGCCCATCTGCCGTCCATTCTGTACTCCCAGCTCCCGCCAACCATGAAATCTATCTACTTTGTCTTTAGAGTTTTGCTCTTTCTAGAAATTTCATAAAAACTGATGAACACAATATGAACTCTTCTGTGTCAGGCTTCTTTTGGTGAGCATAATGCTTTCAGATTCATTCATGTTGTTTGATGTACTTGTAGTTTGATTTATTTTATTGCTGATTAGTATTCCATCATATGGATTTATCACATCGTTTATGCATTCACCAACTGATGAACAACTGAATGTTTCCAGTTTTTGGCTATTTATGAATAATGCTGCTGTAAACATTTATGTACAAGTCTTGTGTGGATATAAGTTTTTGTTCCTCCTGGACAGATACCAGTGCCGGATCACATGGTAACTATATGATTACATTTGCAAGAGACTGCCAGACTGTTTTCCAAAGAGACCATACTATTCTCATCAGAAGCGCAAGAGGTTTCCAGCTTCTCTGCAACAACACCTAGTATATAGTGTTTTGGATTTTAGTAGATAAGCAGTAGTATCGTCAACGCCTAATGAGGCTGAGCATCTTTTACATGAGTATTAGCCATTTGTTTATATTCTTTGCTACTTTTAAAAACCGGGTGTTTTTTTTTTTTAATATTGAGTTGTAAGAGTTCATTATATATTATTACAGATCCAAGACCTTTACCAGATGTATGATTTCTCAGTTTTTTCTTCCACTCTATGGCTTGTATTTTCATTTTCTTAATGATGACTTTCGAAAAGCAAGTTTTAAATTCTGGAGTCCAAACGATGGATTTTTTCTTTTACAGATTGTGCTTTTGGCATCACATCTAAGAAACTGTTTCCTAACCTAAGAATACAAATATTTTGACATTTTCTTTGGCAGTTTTATAGTTTTAGCCCTCATAGATATATGATTTATTTTAAGGGGTTTTTTTTTTGGTATGACTGATATAAGTTAATTTTTTTTCTTTTGTCCACAGATATTCAACAGTTCCAGCACCATTTACTAAAAAGACTATTCTTTCTCCCATTAAGTTACCTTGGCACCTTTATACAACATTAACATAAGTGTGTGGGTTAATTTCTGACTCTTTTTCTGTTCCACTGATCTATATGTCTATCATTATATCAATACATTGTCTTGACTACTGACTTTATGAGAAATTTTGGAAACTAGGTAGGGTAAATCTACCTTTGGTTCTTCTATGTCCATTGGATTTATACATCAATTTTGATCAGAATCAGCTCATCAATTTCTACACAAAAGCTTGTTGGGATTCTAGTAAGAGTTTGCTTTGAATCCATAGGTTAATTTGGAGAGAAGTTGACATCCTAACTATATTTAATTTTCCAACCCATGAAATAGTACATCTCTCCATTTATTTAGGTCAATTACTCTCAGCAATGTTTCATCATTTTCAGTGTATAGATCTTGTACTTATTTTTTTTAATTCATTGCTAATAAGCATTTTTATGCTATTCTGGAGAAAACAATTTTCCCAATTTTAATTTTAGAGTGTTCATTTCATAAATATATATATATATAATTTATTCCATATATATTATTCCACATATATAAATATATAAATACATATATATTTATAATTTATTTTTCTACATTGTCCTTATGCTGTGTACTAAATTCACATATGACAGTAAGTTGTTTTTGTTAGATTCCACAAGACATTTTACATACAAGATTACATTATTTAGAATTAAGAACAGTTTCTCTGTTCCTTTCCAGTCTCAATGACTTTTCTTTTTCTTGACTTGCTGAACTTACTAGGACCTACAGAACAATGTTGAATAGAAATGATGAGAGCAGACATCCTGCTAATCTTAATCACCATTAAGTATGATGTCAGTGGTAGGTTCTTCATTTGAGGAAATTTACTTCTATTTCTTATTCAGGATTTTTATCATGAATAGCTGTCGGATTTTGTGAAATACATTTTTTACCTTTTGAGGTAATTATGTGGGTTCTGTACTTGAATCTATTCATATAATGATAGTACATCAAATAATTTTCTGATGTTAAATCAACATTGCATTCCTAGAACAAATCTCCTTTGTCATGATGTATAATCCTTTTTATGGGTTGCTGGATTTACTTCGCCAATATCTTAAGAATTTTGCATTTATGTTCCTGAGTGATAAGGGTTTGTAGTCTTCATTTTTTGGTGATGTTTTAATCCTGTTTTGGTATCAGGGTTATAGTGACCTCATAAAAGTTGGCAAGCATTCTCTATTTTATGAAAGACTTTTTGTAGGATTTGTATTTTTTTTTACGTGTATGTTTAATAGAATTTACCAGTAAAGCTATATTTGCACACTGTTTTTCTTTAGGGAAAGAATTTTTTATTTTAATTCCAGTTAATATGCAGGGTATATTAGTCTCAGGTATTCAGTATAGCAATTCAACAATTCCATACATGACTTGGTGCTCATCAAGACAAGTGCACTCCCTTAATCCTCATCATCTATTTAACCCATACCCTCCACCCTCTCTGGTAACCATCACTTTGCTCTCTATAATTGGTTTGTCTTGGTTTGTCTCTCTTTTAGCAAAAGAATTTAAATTAATAATTCAACTACATTAGTTCAATTTGGATATTCTCTTTAGTCACATTTTATAATTTATATCTTTTTAGAAATGGGTTCATCAAACTCATCTAATTTTTTGACAAAAGATTGTTTACAATATTCCCTTAGAATTATTTAGCTCTTTGGGGTCTTCAATGATGACCCTTCTTTCATTCCCAATTTTGATCGCTTGTGTTATCCCTTACTATTTTATCAGTTAGTCTAAAGTATTATCAGTGTTGATTTTTTTTTCAGTGAATCAACTTTTGATTTCATTGATTTCTCTTTCTTGTTCACTGATTTCTATACTATTTTATATTATTCCTTCTCTCTTCTGTTTTAATTTGCTCTTCTAACATCTGAAGTGGAAGCTCAAATAACTGATTCTATAATTCTCTTCCTTCCTAATGTAAGTGATTAAAGCTGTAGATTTCTAACCACTCCTTCAGTTATATGCCACAAATTTTAATGTGTTGTATTTTCATTCAGTTGAAGATATTCTTTAATTTGTTTATAATTTCTTCTTTGACACACGTTATTCAGAAGTTAAGCTGTTTAATTCTCAAACGGATAACTTTCCAGATTTCATTCCACTGTTGATTTTTTTTTACCTTGCTTTTTTTTCATAATAATATTTTAATTATATTATGTTATTCACCATACAGTAAATCCCTGGTTTTTGATGTAAAGTTCGGTGATTCATTAGTTGCGTATAACACCCAGTGCACCATGTAATACGTGCCCTCCTTACTACCCATCACCAGCCTATCCCATTCCCCCACCCCCCTCCCTTCTGAAGCCCTCAGTTTGTTTTTCAGAGTCCATAGTCTCTCATGCTTCATTCCCCCTTCTGATTACCCCCCCTTTCTTTATCCCTTTATTCTCCTACCGATCTTCCTAGTTCTTACGTTCCATAGATGAGAGAAACCATATGGTAGTATTTCTCTGCTTGACTTATTTCACTTAGCATTATCTCCTCCAGTGCCATCCATGTTGTAACAAATGTTGAGAAATCGTTCTTTTTGATAGCTGAGTAA
Source organism: Ailuropoda melanoleuca (assembly GCF_002007445.2). Taxonomy (NCBI): domain Eukaryota; kingdom Metazoa; phylum Chordata; class Mammalia; order Carnivora; family Ursidae; genus Ailuropoda; species Ailuropoda melanoleuca. Next base: position 128,950,667 of record NC_048222.1, read on the forward strand.
TATACCATTGTAATATGGACCACATCTTCTTAATCCAGTCATCTGTTGAAGGGCATCTCGGCTCCTTCCACGATTTAGCTATTGTGGACAATGCTGCTATGAACATTG